>NW_027551633.1:2500-10000 GCF_051989575.1 Stigmatopora nigra | reverse complement strand
GCTGGTATTTTCATAAATCAAGCATGTATGGTAGAAACATGTATGATTGCTCTTGGAAAATGTTAAGAGTAATGAATTATGCATAACACAATATCACAACCTTAAGTGTAAAATGTTGTGTACAAACACCAACAATACAATAATTGAAACAAGACAATCATTCATTCCTTTGCAAATTTTATACTCAAAGAACAATGAGTCTTAATTGAAATAGCTCAATGCCAATTCTAACTACTAAACATAACAAAATGATTTGACAATTAAGATTTTGAACAGACTATTATGGCAAATAAGTTTTATCAAAATTGAATGATATTACGTATGCCTGCGTGATAAAATGATTTAACAAATTGATTCTAGTTTTTGTTGTGGATCAATAAAATAAATACATGGAAATTTCATCTCCCTCCCTTGGTTTTGCCAATAATAAAATGACTACAGAGCGAGGAAAAAAAGTGTATGTATATGTAAATATATGTATATGTATGTACATATATAGTTGTGGTCAAAAGTTTCATACAATTGTGAAGAACATAATGTCATGGCTTTCTTGAGTTTCCAATTATTTCTACAACTCAGATTTTTCTCTGATAGAGTGATTGGAACAGATACTTCTGTCACAAAAACATTCATGAAGTTTGTTTTTTATGACTTTATTATGGGTGAACGGAAAAAAGTGATCAAATCTGCTGGGTGATACACGGGGCCCAGTCCCTATATGACCGATGTCAGAGTAAGTGCGGTTAGCCGGCAGTAAGTCGTATCAGTTTAAGGTGGGGGCTGGAGTCCATTAGGGCTGCTCTACATTACCGATTCTATCCATAACTTTTATGGACAGAATACCTAGGCGCAGCAGTGGCATTGAGGGGGTCGGGCTTCATGCCCTCTGTATTGCATTGCATGGTTCTGTTGGCTTCATCAAGCCGTGTTTTCCAACTCTCGCTGGAACGATTCACAACTGAGTGTGAAGCCGTCGGGATGAGAATCAGCCCCTCCAAATCTGAGACCAGGGTCCTACGTTAGAAAAAGGTGGTGTCCTCTCCGAGTCAGAGATCAGGTTCTTCCCCAGGTGGAGGAGTTTAAGTATCTTGGGGTCTTGTTCACACGTGAGGGAAGTATGGAGTTGGAGATCAAGAGGCGGATTGGTGAAGCGTCTGCGGTGATGCGGACTCTGTATCGTTCCGTCGTGATAAACAAGGAGCTGGGCCAAAAGTCGAGGCCCTCTATTTACCGGTCCATCTACGTTTCTAAGCACATCTATGGTCACGAGCTGTGGGTCGTGACCGAAAGAACAAGATACCAGATACAAGTGGCTTAAATGAGTTCCCTCCGCAGGGTGTCTGGACTCTCCTTTAGAGATGAGTTGAGAATCTCGGTCAACCAGGAGGTCCTCAGAGTAGAGTTTCTGCTCCTCCGGATCGAGAGGAGCCAGATGAGTTGGCCTCCGGCATCTGATCAGGATGCCCCATGGACGCCTTCCTTGGGAGGTGTTCCAGGCGCGTATTACCGGGAGGAGGCCACGGAGCCGACTTCGGACACGCTGGGGAGAGTATGTCTCCATGGCCCGGGAATGCCTTAGGATCCTCCCGGAAGAGCTGAATGAAGTGGCTGGTGAGTGTTAAGTCTGGGCTTCCCTACTGAAGCCCCCGCGACCCGACCTTGGATAAAGCGGGTGAGAATAAAGATGAGATTGGAGTGGTATTATGAATGAAAAGGTCTCATCTGACCACAAAACTTGCTCCCATTACTCCTCTGTATCATCCAATGGTCATTGGCAAACCTACAACGGGAGTTTGACATGTGCTGGTTTAAGCAGGGAAACCTATCGTGCCATGCATGATTTTTAATCATGATGTCTTAGTGTATCACTAACAGTCACCTTGGAAACAGTGGTCCCAGATCTTTAAGCTAATTGAACAAGCACTTTCGTGTAGTTCTGTGCTGATTCCTCACCTTTCTGAGGCTCAATGAGATCCCACAAGGTGATATCTTGCATTGAGCTCTACTCTGATTGAGATTGACCATCATGCTTTTCCTCTTCATTTTTCTAATGATCGCAGTGACCTTTTTTCACCAAGCTAATTGGCAATTTCTCCCTAGCCCTTTCCAGCTCATTTTACAAGTTTGAGTCGTTCTGATTGTATGGGGTGGACGGGTGTTGTTATACAGCTAACGACCTCAAACAGGTGCATCTGATTTAGGATAATACATTGTGGAATGGAGGTGGATGTGGACTTTAAAGGGTGAACTAACACGTCATTTAATGGTTAGAATTCTAGGTGATAGACAGGCGTTACAATCCTTATCTGCAAATGTATCATGCAAATTGTTAAAAAAAAAAAATCATACTATCATACATTCTGGGATTTCCTTATTAGATTACCTCTATCACAGTGAACATACACTTACGCTAAAAAAAATCCGAACTTAGTCTTAATTGAAATAGCTCAATGCCAATTCTAACTACTAAACATAACAAAATGATTTGACAATTAAGATTTTGAACAGACTATTATGGCAAATAAGTTTTATCAAAATTGAATGATATTACGTATGCCTGCGTGATAAAATGATTTAACAAATTGATTCTAGTTTTTGTTGTGGATCAATAAAATAAATACATGGAAATTTCATCTCCCTCCCTTGGTTTTGCCAATAATAAAATGACTACAGAGCGAGGAAAAAAAGTGTATGTATATGTAAATATATGTATATGTATGTACATATATAGTTGTGGTCAAAAGTTTCATACAATTGTGAAGAACATAATGTCATGGCTTTCTTGAGTTTCCAATTATTTCTACAACTCAGATTTTTCTCTGATAGAGTGATTGGAACAGATACTTCTGTCACAAAAACATTCATGAAGTTTGTTTTTTATGACTTTATTATGGGTGAACGGAAAAAAGTGATCAAATCTGCTGGGTGATACACGGGGCCCAGTCCCTATATGACCGATGTCAGAGTAAGTGCGGTTAGCCGGCAGTAAGTCGTATCAGTTTAAGGTGGGGGCTGGAGTCCATTAGGGCTGCTCTACATTACCGATTCTATCCATAACTTTTATGGACAGAATACCTAGGCGCAGCAGTGGCATTGAGGGGGTCGGGCTTCATGCCCTCTGTATTGCATTGCATGGTTCTGTTGGCTTCATCAAGCCGTGTTGTCCAACTCTCGCTGGAACGATTCACAACTGAGTGTGAAGCCGTCGGGATGAGAATCAGCCCCTCCAAATCTGAGACCAGGGTCCTACGTTAGAAAAAGGTGGTGTCCTCTCCGAGTCAGAGATCAGGTTCTTCCCCAGGTGGAGGAGTTTAAGTATCTTGGGGTCTTGTTCACACGTGAGGGAAGTATGGAGTTGGAGATCAAGAGGCGGATTGGTGAAGCGTCTGCGGTGATGCGGACTCTGTATCGTTCCGTCGTGATGAACAAGGAGCTGGGCCAAAAGTCGAGGCCCTCTATTTACCGGTCCATCTACGTTTCTAAGCACATCTATGGTCACGAGCTGTGGGTCGTGACCGAAAGAACAAGATACCAGATACAAGTGGCTTAAATGAGTTCCCTCCGCAGGGTGTCTGGACTCTCCTTTAGAGATGAGTTGAGAATCTCGGTCAACCAGGAGGTCCTCAGAGTAGAGTTTCTGCTCCTCCGGATCGAGAGGAGCCAGATGAGTTGGCCTCCGGCATCTGATCAGGATGCCCCATGGACGCCTTCCTTGGGAGGTGTTCCAGGCGCGTATTACCGGGAGGAGGCCACGGAGCCGACTTCGGACACGCTGGGGAGAGTATGTCTCCATGGCCCGGGAATGCCTTAGGATCCTCCCGGAAGAGCTGAATGAAGTGGCTGGTGAGTGTTAAGTCTGGGCTTCCCTACTGAAGCCCCCGCGACCCGACCTTGGATAAAGCGGGTGAGAATAAAGATGAGATTGGAGTGGTATTATGAATGAAAAGGTCTCATCTGACCACAAAACTTGCTCCCATTACTCCTCTGTATCATCCAATGGTCATTGGCAAACCTACAACGGGAGTTTGACATGTGCTGGTTTAAGCAGGGAAACCTATCGTGCCATGCATGATTTTTAATCATGATGTCTTAGTGTATCACTAACAGTCACCTTGGAAACAGTGGTCCCAGATCTTTAAGCTAATTGAACAAGCACTTTCGTGTAGTTCTGTGCTGATTCCTCACCTTTCTGAGGCTCAATGAGATCCCACAAGGTGATATCTTGCATTGAGCTCTACTCTGATTGAGATTGACCATCATGCTTTTCCTCTTCATTTTTCTAATGATCGCAGTGACCTTTTTTCACCAAGCTAATTGGCAATTTCTCCCTAGCCCTTTCCAGCTCATTTTACAAGTTTGAGTCGTTCTGATTGTATGGGGTGGACGGGTGTTGTTATACAGCTAACGACCTCAAACAGGTGCATCTGATTTAGGATAATACATTGTGGAATGGAGGTGGATGTGGACTTTAAAGGGTGAACTAACACGTCATTTAATGGTTAGAATTCTAGGTGATAGACAGGCGTTACAATCCTTATCTGCAAATGTATCATGCAAATTGTTAAAAAAAAAAAAATCATACTATCATACATTCTGGGATTTCCTTATTAGATTACCTCTATCACAGTGAACATACACTTACGCTAAAAAAATCCGAACTTGTAATAAATACAGCAGGGTGTTGAAATACTTTTTGAACTGACTGTATAAAATGGAAATAATCCACTTAATTTTTAAAGGCTTAACTCCATCAAGGAATCAATTGGATCAGAAAATTGTCACAATTTGTTTAAACAAAACAAAAGCCAGTCACAACAACAAAGGCATAATTATTGGGCAAATACTTCAAGCAGTATGGAGGTTGAGTTTTTGAGTCCAGCGTAGCGTGTATCTTCCCTCTTCAATCTTATGCTCCGAATGCTCTCTTTACAAACAGACTTCCCTTTTGTACAGCAAAAACAGCTCAAATAGAAACTCAATTGATTTGAGAGAGAGACCTGCCAGACTTTCCCAACAGCACAGCTGATATGAATGGTGTTATGCCATGGTATAACCGTAGCTCCCACAATGTAGCGCTACCATGAGGCGATCTTTCAGGATCTCCTGGGTGGGGTATTCAGGGAGTTTCAGCATGTTGATACTGGAAATTGAAGACAGAAAAAAAATAAAGGTTCTTTCAAGAAGCTGGGTTTTCATATTTGACGAAATTAAAGATGTTTAGTACAAATGAAATCAAACATTTTGTTGTACCTTTTACCACATAAAGAGCCCTGTCCTTGGTTTCAAGTTTTCCGCTTTGTGTCACAATGCCACCATCTAGGGCAATAAATATTGAGTCATACTAGCTGTTAAGATGAAATATTCATGATGATGTTGTGGATTAAATTTGTTGACAAAGATGTTGTCTTTTGTTTCAATGCTTTATTTTTCTCTGAAAAACCACCTCCTTTCTTTCCAGGAGCCTTTTCTACCTGTTTGAAATGAAATTGGTCTGTGTGGTATGTGCACAGTAGTACTGATTTGCAGCATATCTTCATCCTTAAATTTTAAGCGTAAACAGATTCAAATTCACTTTCATTTTTGAGATATTTCTTTTATTGGTCAATCTGAGGTCAACCCCAACCCCATTAAAATGGTCAAAACCTGCTACAAATGGTGTGAATTGTTTGTTCTAGGTTGGAGAAAGTTTGCTGTAAAAATTAATTGTGCTGCAAGAGTTTTGCAGGTATTGTGCTGATAATTTGGGGTGATGATGTCATACAGCTCCTAATTTTCGGCAGAAAAGAACAACAGTTGTGCCGTTCGTTTTTGATGTGTGTAGTACAAAGTTTAGTTTGTGTTGCTATGGGTTTTGAGATATTCCAAAATCCAAATTAATATTTTAATACATTATGTCAAGGTTCGGGAACCTTTTTCACCCACAGAGCCATGAACAATTCAATTGTAATTCCTAGAGAACCATAGGCAGAATTTAAAAGTACAAAAAAATGTGTGCATTTTTTCTCATTTAAACACTTTTCAAGTACAAAAAAAATCTAAATTCTAATGAAATGAAATTTATGACTAAAGTAGGCCTAGAGTTAGTGTCTGTGCCATTTAAATTGTGATGTTCCAACGTGAAGCTCCCACTAATCAATTGAGTGCAATCAAGGTAATGCCACAAACACAGAGATGTGTCTACGTGAGCCTTTTCATGACTGTGTTTGGGACTCACCTCTCTCACCAGAGGGTTCCACATTTTAGCTTTTAGGTCAGCGCCATATGCACCCATCAAAAGAGAGATATGGCTTGCGACCCAGAAGGTAATGACCCCTGCATAAGGTCCTCTAGAGTTCAGACAGCCCCCTCGGTCCGGAAATGTTACTTTTTGTTTGCGCTCGTTTGTTTTTCTGAGTGTGCCTCACATAAATAAGTTTTGTGTTTACGTGTGTTTACATATATTTACTGAGCTGCCATTTGAACCTATTGGAAAATGTAATTTCCTTTCTTATTTATTTTTATCCATCTGCAGGTTGCTGAAGTACTGTGCTACCAGCTTCTTGATGCAGGAAGAACTCCAAGGCGTGACTGATCATCAGGTATGGGTCAGATCCATACCCATTGGCGAGATTGAGCCAAATGATTGAGTAGACATTGACAGAGATCAAGTCCGATTCAGCTACCGCAACCAAAAAGGCGCTGTTTAAGCAGCAGCCGGCAGCCGCGGTAGCTCCGTACACTCTTGCCCATTTTTGTGTGTTTGCTGCTTTTACGTTTTAATGATTTGATGATTCCATTTATTTTGATTTGCTTTGTACTTTGTGCTTTTGCTTTGCTGTTCTGTCTAATCACCCTCTTGCTACTGCCACAATGTAATTTCCCGAATACGGGATGAATAAAGTTATCCAATCCAAAGGACGTGCACGTCGGCCTTGAACCCCGGTGTTCCGAGTGGGACGTCTCTTATTTCGTCGCTATACTGCCTTCTGACGTTGTTGTTGTTGAGTCACTACAAGCGCCTGAGGATTACGCTACAGCTGCCACTGGAACGCGGATTAGTTCATCCGGGGGGTAGTCGGAGGTGAGGGGCAGTCAAATATCTCTGGAAGATAAAAAACGTAGGGTGCCACGTTCCTTGTTGGCAGCTCTGAGTGGTATTTGTTGGTGAAGGTTTCCAACTTTGTCTCTCTCCTTCTGACGTGCTGTTCCAATAGCTCCCTGGTGGTCTAGTGCTTTCCGGACTTCTCTTCCAGCAGTTGATTGCCGTGCTTGAAGGTGTCCTTGTAGAAGCTCTATTTTTATCAATACCTTAGGTCTTGATGTTCCAGGTAATTTTTTTCAATTACACAGACAACTAAAGCAAGGCAAAATGTTTGTTTTACTTTGCCAGCGACAGTCAGCTATTGCAAATGCGCTGGAAGATGATACAATAGTTAGTTTGTAACATTGTATTCAAATTTTCAGAATGTAAAGTACAGAAAAAGACAATTTTCAAAGGTGTGAGAAATAATGGTACAGGCT
>NW_027551632.1:132500-150749 GCF_051989575.1 Stigmatopora nigra | reverse complement strand
TTCTCTCTCTCTCTCTCTCTCTCTCTGTCTCTCTCTCTCTCTCTCTGTCTCTCTCTCTCTGTCTCTCTCTCTCTCTGTCTCTCTCTCTCTCTCTCTGTGTCTCTCTCTCTCTCTCTCTCTGTCTCTCTCTCTCTCTCTCTGTCTCTCTCTCTCTGTCTTTCTCTCTCTCTGTCTCTCTCTCTCTCTCTGTCTTCTCTCTCTCTGTCTCTCTCTCTCTGTCTCTCTCTCTTCTCTCTCTCTCTCTGTCTCTCTCTCTCTCTGTCTCTCTCTCTCTGTCTCTCTCTCTCTGTCTCTCTCTCTCGTCTCTCTCTCGTCTCTCTCTGTCTCTCTCTCTCTGTCTCTCTCTCTCTGTCTCTCTCTCTCTGTCTCTCTCTCTCTGTCTCTCTCTCTGTCTCTCTCTCTCTAGTTCCGTCCACTCTTGGTCGTTTTGTGTTTTTGCTGCTTTTATGTCTAATGTTTTGATGATTCCATTTACTTTGATTTGCTTTGTACTTTGTGCTTTTGCTTTGCTGTTCTGTCTAATCACCCTCTTGCTACTGCCACAATGTAATTTCTCAAATACGGGATGAATAGTTATCCAATCCAATGTAAGATTGTAGCCGAGGGCTAATTTCCATTTATAGTCCATTGTGTAGGTTGAAGACAAACGATCACATACTAGACCCACACGCACGCACGCACACTGCTAACTATCCTTTCGGCCAAACGCCCCCCACGGCGAACTGTCCTTAGGCCAAACATCCGTCGGCGAAACATCTTTAGGTAAATCGCCCGAGTACCACAAAGTACGGACAAATAGACTTAAGGACTGTTTTTTTTTCCACAGCCATTAGGACTCTGAACTTGAGTTAGCACGACACACAGTCTCTTCTGTGCAATAACTTCGGTTGTGCAATAATAATGTGCAATATCTTAGAAAGCTGTGCAATATTTTAGAATCTGTGCAATATTTTAGAATTATTTTCAATATTTTAGAATTGTGTGCAATATTTTAGAATTCACCTAGCCGGGATGTGACTTTTTATACTTTTATACAGACGCTCCCCTACTTACGAACGAGTTAAGTTCCGAGCACTTGTTCATAAATGGAAAGTGTTCATAAGTTGAAGTTGATTCAGTCCTATATTTTGCATTATCATTTATGTTTAAGGCCTATATAAGTATATTGAAGGTTTATATGAGTGCGTTTGTATGTTTAAGGCTTGTATAAGTTACCAGCTTTGGTTTGTGCCGAAAAAAACATTTAATAAATGGAGAGAATAAATACAGTACTGTATACATACATTAGAGAGATGGAGAAATTTACTAGAAACTGGCCGAAAGAAGCTATCTAACGACGATTGCAGTTTTCTTCTTTTGTTTCATCATAAATGATACGGTAGCACTGTATGGCATCATTCAACTGATTTGCAACCTTTGTGCAACGTTCAATATTTGGGTCCTGCTGCTTGATCTTTCTGTTTATAAATGGTACTGACGGTTGAACGATTAGAGTTGGGTATTCCCGTGCAATGCTCACCACTTTCTCACGTGCATCAAGCTTCTTTATTATTGCCACTTTGGTTTCAAATGAAATGGCTTGCCTCTTCCTTGCACCTCCCTCACTAGAAGCCTTTCGCTTTTCACCAATCATATTGAATAATGGATGCACGAGATATTTAATGATAAAAATGGTTCTTTGCGCACTGGAGATACGTCACGCACTTCCGCACTGCAGAGGAAGGTAGATGCTGGGTGAGCAGAGCTCTGACAGCGTTAGGCGTAGGTATTAGCGGCGGAAAGGAGCACTACTCGGAAAAAGGCGCACAATACAAAATCAAACTTATGAACATTTTTCGACTTAAACGCAATTTGCAGACATGATCGTATGTACCGTTTGTTCGTAAGTTGAATGTTCGTAAGTAGGGGATTGTCTGTACTACTATTTGTTTTTTAACACACTTTGAAAAGCTTGGAGTAGCAGCACCAATTTTGTTATACGCAGTTATGTATAATGACAATAAAGGCTATTGATTGAGTGATTTGATTTGATGATCTCCTTTCTGTCTTCTGAAAAGGAGGGTATTGTCTTCACGTAGACAAATTCAAAAAGGAAGTAACATAAGCAGAACCAGCAAATATGCCCATAGCGGTATACGTAATGTTCACCAAGTCTCTGGGTACAACAATAGTATACACATTACGCAGGGATAAAAGTTTATATTTTAACAATCGACCACACGACCTTAACTATTGGGATGTGCTGACATGGTAAACCCTACGGTTATTGCACGTTTAACTACGGTAAGATGCCGGCGAATAAATGCCCTTGTTATTCTAAATGAATGACCAAGGTTGAAAAACATGTACACACAGGACCGGGGGCGTGGCGAGCGCGTCGGCGCAACGTCCGTCGGCTGGCCTTCCGGTCTTCTAAACTGTCTTTGCGAGATCGATTGCAACAGAGACCAGGACCTACAATGGCCTTTGCAAACTAGTTATGGACTACATTCATAAAGTAAATGTCTTGACTGTATACAAGTTGTGTATTAATGCCATATGTTTTATCAATGAATATGACTTGATATACAATAAATTACACGAGAAAAGAGAATGTGAATTTAATATTGAAATGGACCACACAGGAGTCAATCTAAGCATTATCATAACCAATAGTTGACTGGTACTCTGTAATTCAGTCTTATTTGTAATATTTTGTACTTCACATGCTAGATTCTGATCAGTGACACAGTACGTAGAAAAAAAACTACTGTTCCAACTAGTCCTACCTTGTAGCAAGCAGCGGGAGTGTGAGCAAAGGCAATGCCCACAATTCTCTACCCCATGGCACAGATTCAAAGAGCAGTATGTCCTTTTCTGTAATTGCCATTACAACAGGTCTGTGCTGTCGCTGTCCACCTTCTAGCTTGACCTAAAGAGTGATAAACAAAATGTGTGGGGTTTGGGTAATTCACTATAACTTTACAACCGTGAACGGACACTTTGTCTAATGTCTTTTTTTCGCCGGTCTTTTGGTCCCTTTTGGTAGCCGGTTAAATGGTGACAGAGAATTTACTGTTGAAACCAGTTCTCAAAATTATATTCATTAAAGAGTTTAATATCTAAGAGAGAGAGTTTAATATCTAAGTACTGTTCAGTATCTAAGTACTGTTTAATATCTAAATACTGTTTAATATCTAAGTACTGTTGAAACCAGCTCTCAAAATTATATTCATGAGAGTTTAATATCTAAATATCTATTGTTTTCAACAGTACTTAGATATTAAACTCTCATGATTATAATTTTGAGAGCTTGTTTCAACAGTTTAACTCTGTCACCATTTGATCGGCGACCAAAAAGGACCAAAAGACCGACGACCAAACGAGCCGTCCCTTTACAATACCCTTCCATTATTATAAAGGCAAGTCCCGCTTCACCAGCAGTCCTCAATAAGTTGATCTCGAGCTTTTAGTCGATCGTCAAGATTAACTTGGTAAATTGTATGGCAGGAAGATTTGATCCATTTAATGAAATATAGTAAGATTTAATGTGACTTGAGCTGTCAAACAGCACCATTGTGCATTGAGGAATAATTGGTACATGCTCAACCTATGTTGAATCATGGGTTGTTTTAAAGAATATCAGCGTGCATAACTAATGAGCTTTTTAAGTGCCCTTGAAAAAAAGGTAGATCACGCTATTTTGGTCACTGATAAAGTAGACCTTGGAGCAAAAAATTCTGAGCACCCTGCACTTCACTCTATACAGTGTTGCAGATTTTGACATTATTTTTTTAAAATTTGGTTTACAAGGTTTATACGAATACCCTCATTACAGAATCTAGTTAATATGCAATTAACTGACGCTACCTTTCTTACAATTCTCTGATTGGCCATCGGTGGAATGTGTGTCGATTGGAGACGAGTGGTCAAGGCACTCAGACGTTTCGTCTAAAGACGTTTGGTTCCCGGACGTTTGGTTCCCGGACGTTAGGTTTACCATACGTTTAGTCGACCAGACATTTGGCAAAACGGAGGTGTGGTAGAACGGATGTTTGGTAGAACAGATGTTTGGTAGAACGGACGTTTGGTCGGCGGGTTTGCTCGCTGTCAAATTACGACAGAGAGTTTACTGTTGGAACCAGCTCTCAAAATTATAATCATGAGAGTGAGGGAGAAGGAGTTTAATATCTAAATATCTAATATCAAAATATCAATAAGAGCACTAATTTAACACATCGGCTGCTGCCTATCAATAAGAGCACTCATTTAACACATCATGCAGCAGCCGATGTGTTAAATGAGTGCTCTTATTGATAGGCAGCAACCAATCGGTTAAATGAGTGCTCTTATTGATAGGCAGCAGCTGATGTGTTAAATGAGTGCTCTTATTGATAATTTTGATATTTCAACATTGCTGCATTGCAAGTTATTGAGATTAGATATTTAGATATTAAACTCGCTTTCATGATTATAATTTTGAGAGCTGGTTTCAACAGTAAACTCAGTCATAATTTGACAGCAAGCGAACCCAGCGACCAAACGTCCATTCTACCAAACGTCCGGTAGCTCCGTCCACTCTTGCTGGTTTTGTGTTTTTGCTGCTTTTTCTGCCTTAATGATTTGATTTGGTGATTCTTAATGATCCCATTTACTTTGATTTGTTTTGTACTTTCTGCTTTTGCTTTGTTACTGTCTAACTTATAACTATGCCTTTTCTTGCTACTGTCACATTGAAATTTCTTGAATATGGGATGAATAAAGTTATCTAATCCAATCCAATCAAGGACATTGGTAACTGTAAGCAACTCTAGATCTTACTACCGACATTACACTCGTAATGTTCCCAGTCTGACGTCTTAGGGTTCGTGTATTCATCGCTGTATACTATTTCACTCTTATAACAAGCGCATTTCAGGTGTCCAGAATAAATCTGAAGTGTTAGACCGCTATGTTGTTTTTCTTCAACGATGTCTGACACAAAGATTGTGCACCAGCAAGGAAGCTGATTTTTGGTGGCAGAGAAGCCTGTGCAAGTACCTCTCAGTCAATGTACAGTGGTGCAGTACGTGACGGAGGGAGGAAATGCTAGTGCGAACAAAGACACAAAAAATAGCAAATGCATATGATAAGATTAAAATAATGCTTTATAGTAATCCCTCAAATATTGCAGTGGCAAATATTGCAGTTTCACTCCATCACGTTTTTTTCTGGGGGAATTTTTTTTTGTTAATTAAATCATCTTTGTAATTTGATAAAAATGTGAAAATCCATGCTGAAACTCGCAAGCGGAAGCCACTTCCCTTTATGTTTGCTACTAGAACTTAGCACTGAGTTAGAAAAACATCATCATAAAAAAATAATTTAAAAAATTAATAAGGGTGACCCAAAGCGGTTTTTCGTTTATCACAGCCATGTCTGGTCTACATTAACCGCGATAATCGTAATGTTGTATGTAATTACAGCAAAGTATAGTACCGTAGTGTTACAACTTTCCTCATTGCACAGAGAAGGCCCAAGAGGAAATTGGGAACTTAAGAGCCGTGTTGTGGGGTGGATGTCCTGGAGTAAATACACATTGGCATGCAAATAAAATAATTAATGGATGATAAATATTTTTACCATATTTACTCGCATCTAAGCTGCATTTGTCAGACATGAAATTGTAAGATAAGACAAAGTCTCTTTGCAATTGTTTGTTCATATTGTATTATTTTTTGTAAGTATAAGAGCATCGTAGCAAATGGCTGACATATCAGCATTAACACCCAACTGTCTGACTGAATAATAAATCTTAGTCTTGTGATTGGGTTGACATGTCAGCACAAATACTCAACTGTCCGACACTGATCAATTACTTTTTACCCTGCAAATGACTGAAACACATCTGTCCAAAGTCCTAGTGACAACTGTCAGTTTTGCCTGTATTTAAGACACACTCACTGGTCAGTTGACAAGAGTTGCAAGAACATCGCGCTGAACAGGACTCCACTGTTAGAGCTCTCACTCTCCACTTTGCAGTTTGGTAATAAACCTATTTCCTATTTAAATTGACCTCACTCTTTCCTTACAAGACATATTAAGACAATGCGGAAATATACGGTCATTCATTTTAAAATAAAGAAAAGATAAAAAGATAAAACACTAAACAAAATTTAATTTGACATCTATGAATATAATCCAAGGAAAAAATAAACCTTATCTTGCGTAATGTGAATGCTATTATTGCACCAAGAGACTAAGTATAGAGCTATGGGCATGTTTTACATCCCCCGGAAGTTCTCACACATTATCGTAATAACTGCGTATATACCTCCTTCGGCCGAAATGGCAGTGGCTCGCGAGCTGCTCTACGCTACTGTGTCCTGGCTACAGCCATAACACCCCCAGTCTCTCCTTCCTCTCTCTGGTGATTTTAACCATGCTCCCTCGGCTTCTACTCACCCCACCTTCACTCAGTATGGGAAGTGCCACACCAGGGAACAAAAAACTCTGGACCTATTGTATGCCAACATAAAAGAGGCATACAGCTCAGTCCCCCTGCCCCCACTGGGATGCTCAGACCACAACCTGGTCCATCTGATCCCCACCTAAATTTCTATGGTGAGGAAAATAAAACCTGCCACGAGGATTATACACAGATGGACTGAGGAGACCAGCATGGTACTCAGGGACTGTCTCGAGACCACTGATTGGCAGGGGCAGCGCAATTCAAATGGGGAAGACATCGACAGCTTGTCCCAATGCATCACAGATTATATTAACTTCTTTGTTGAAAACATTGTACCCTCCAAGAAAGTCCGTTGTTACTCTTACAATAAGCCATGGGTCAGCAGGGATCGAAGGGCCCTCCTGAACAAGAAGAAGAGGGCTTTTTGGTCTGGGGAGAAATAGAATCTGAAAATTGTCCAGAAGGAGCTGAAGAGAGGTAAGGAATGGAAAGACCATCCACAGAAGGAAGCTAGAGAACCAACTCCAGAGAGACAACACCAAAGAGCTCTGGAAGAGCTTGAGGACCATCTCGGGCCATGGAGGTAACAGTGAGAGAGACCCGGAGTCCTTAGACAGGGAGCGGGCCAACGAACTGAATCAGTTCTTTACCAGATTCAGTCCTGCCCCCACTCCCATGACCTCCCAGACCAGAAGCCACTCTCCCCCCTCATTCTTCTCCTCTTCTTCCTCCTCCTCTTCCACCGGTCTCTGCATCACTGTCGATCAGGTGATAAAAAAAAACAAAAGAAGATCAAGGCAAGGAAGGCTACCGGTCCAGACGGCCTCAGCTCCAGACTACTGAGAGAGTGTGCGGATCAGCTTGGTTGTGATTCTGCATATTTTCAACCTCAGCCTCAGTCTCCAGAAGGACCCCACCTTGTGGAAAACTTCCTGTGTGGTCCCAGTTCCAAAGAATGCGAACCTCAGGAAACCAAACCACCTCAGGCCAGTAGCATTAACCTCTCACCTGATTAGGACATTGGAGAGTATTGTCCTCAATCACCTCAGCACCCTGATGAATGCAGAGCTGGAACCTCTGCAGTTCACCTATCGTCCAGGCATTGATGTGGAAAATGCTACCACCTACCTGATGCACAGGTCTCTTTTATACTTGGACAACAGAGCAAGCACGGTGAGAATGATGTTTTATTTAATTCTCCAGTGCGTTCAATAACATTCAGCCGCTCCTACTCAGAGGGAAACTGGAAGAGGGTCGAGTAAGGAACCGCCTAGCCACATGGATCATCAACTTCCTTACTGACAGAACACAATATGTGAGGCTCCAGGACTGTACGTCTGATGTGGTAGCTTGCAGCACGGGGGCCCCAGTGGGAGAGAGAGGGAGAGAGAGGGAGAGAGAGGGAGAGAGAGGGAGAGAGAGGGAGAGAGAGGGAGAGAGAGGGAGAGAGAGGGAGAGAGAGGGAGAGAGAGGGAGAGAGAGGAAGAAAGGAAGAGAGGAAGAGAGGGAGAGGGAGAGGAAGAGAGAGAGGAAGAGAGGAAGAGAGAGAGGAAGAGAGGAAAAGAGGAAGAGAGGAAGAGAGGAAGAGAGAGAGGAAGAGAGAGAGGAAGAGAGGGAGAAAGAGAGGAAGAGAGGGAGAGAGAGAGGAAGAGAGGTAGAGAAAGAGAGGAAGAGAGGGAGAGAGAGAGGAAGAGAGGGAGAGAGAGAGAGGAAGAGAGGGAGAGAGAGAGAGGAAGAGAGGGAGAGAGAGAGAGGAAGAGAGGGAGAGAGAGAGGAAGAGATAGAGGAAGAGAGGGAGAGAGAGGGAGAGAGAGGGAGAGAGGAAGAGAGAGAGGAAGAGAGGAAGAGAGAGAGGAAGAGAGGAAGAGAGGGAGAGAGAGAGGAAGAGAGGGAGAGAGAGAGGAAGAGAGGGAGAGAGAGAGGAAGAGAGGGAGAGAGAGAGGAAGAGAGGGAGAGAGAGAGGAAGAGAGGGAGAGAGAGAGGAAGAGAGGGAGAGAGAGATGAAGAGAGGGAGAGAGAGAGGGAGAGAGGGAGAGAGAGAGGAAGAGAGGGAGAGAGAGAGGAAGAGAGGGAGAGAGAGAGGAAGAGAGGGAGAGAGAGAGGAAGAGAGGGAGAGAGAGAGGAAGAGAGGGAGAGAGAGAGGAAGAGAGGGAGAGAGAGAGGAAGAGAGGGAGAGAGAGGAAGAGAGGGAGAGAGAGAGGAAGAGAGGGAGAGAGAGGAAGAGAGGGAGAGAGAGAGAGGAAGAGAGGGAGAGAGAGAGAGGAAGAGAGGGAGAGAGAGAGGAAGAGAGGGAGAGAGAGAGGAAGAGAGGGAGAGAGAGAGGGAGAGAGGGAGAGAGAGAAAGAGAGGGAGAGAGAGAAAGAGAGGGAGAGAGAGAAAGAGAGGAAGAGAGGGAGAGAAAGAGAGGAAGAGAGGGAGAGAAAGAGAGGAAGAGAGGGAGAGAAAGAGAGGAAGAGAGGGAGAGAAAGAGAGGAAGAGAGGGAGAGAGAGAGGAAGAGAGGGAGAGAGAGAGGAAGAGAGGGAGAGAGAGAGGAATAGAGGGAGAGAGAGAGGAAGAGAGGGAGAGAGAGAGGAAGAGAGGGAGAGAGAGAGGAAGAGAGGGAGAGAGAGAGGAAGAGAAGGAGAGAGAGAGGGAGAGAGGGAGAGAGAGAGGGAGAGTGGGAGAGAGAGAGGAAGAGAGGGAGAGAGAGAGGAAGAGTGGGAGAGAGAGAGGAAGAGAGGGAGAGAGAGAGGAAGAGAGGGAGAGAGAGAGGAGAGGGAGAGAGAGAGGAAGAGAGGGAGAGATAGAGGAAGAGAGGGAGAGAGAGAGGAAGAGAGGGAGAGAGAGAGGGAGAGAGGGAGAGAGAGAGGGAGAGAGGGAGAGAGAGAGGGAGAGAGGGAGAGAGGGAGAGAGAGAGGGAGAGAGGGAGAGAGAGAGGGAGAGAGGGAGGGAGAGAGGGAGAGAGAGAGGAAGAGAGGGAGAGAGGGAGAGAGGGAGAGAGGGAGAGAGGGAGAGGAAGAGAGGGAGAGAGAGAGGAAGAGAGGGAGAGAGAGAGGAAGAGAGGGAGAGAGAGAGGAAGAGAGGGAGAGAGATAGGAAGAGAGGGAGAGAGAGAGGGAGAGAGGGAGAGAGAGAGGGAGAGAGGGAGAGAGAGAGGGAGAGAGGGAGAGAGAGAGGGAGAGAGGGAGAGAGAGAGGGAAAGAGGGAGAGAGAGAGGGAGAGAGGGAGAGAGAGATTATTTATATTGCCTACTACGGTGTTCTGTATAGTTTGTCCTCATTCCTTTGGGAACACAATTTGATCACAAATAAGAGATACATTATCCGAGTAAAAGTCAGCTAAGCACAAATTACTATCATATAGCTTTTGTTTTTTATAATAGACCACCCAATTTCCAGGTCAAGCCTTCATTTGCAATGTGTGAGCTTCGAGTGCTTTGGAGCTTGTTGCGCAGTGGTTTCCAACTTTTTTCATACCGTGGAAGGGTATAAAGCTTTTCCTGTTTTTTTCACTGAACTGAGTCGCCAGGGGCTCATGTTGCACCCTGCATTTTCATACTTAAAACACAGGGAGAAATAATCACAACAGTGATTGTTTGTTGTCCTCAATCCAACTTTTAGTGTAATTCTTTATCAACACAAAAATCCATGATATACAATTACATGTATATATGTATATATGTATTGAAGAATATGACATATTTTACTCATTCTTTTTAGTATAGCTGTTTCATTTTGATATAATATTTTACTCATTCTTTTTGTTGTGGCGGTCTTGTTTTAGTATCGCCACTGAAGGGTTCGGCTCCTGTTCTCAACTCAATTACAATATGAACAGAAGGATGGGTCTCAGACTCCTCAATTACAATGTTAACAAAAGCCTCTTTCTGAGATTCTTGATTCAAGGTGGGATTCACACTGATAAGTGATCAGATGGAGGACTTCAAAGGGCAGAGGAAACAAAGAGCAGGGCGGAGGGTCGGGACTTCATAGGACCAGCGGAGACAGAGATCTGGATGATGTGGATTCGAGGTTGGAAGATGTGAAGCCCAGAGAAACCCCCCTCACAGCAGCCCTGGACCAGCCCACATCTCATTATTAATCAGCGAATGAATATGCATTTTTGTTATACTATAACTGGGCAAACGCGGGTTTGGACAATGTCTTTTCCATCCTCCGCTTTGGGACATCAACACTCAGCGGGCTTATTCTTTGGGAGGGAGACCCGGAGCTCTGTATGAATCAATTTGAATGGAATAAATCATCTGTGGATAAACTCGCTCAACCCTGGTTTGTCTCCTCCAATGCTGAATGCGCTCCATTGTTAGACGGGAGATTACAGAGTTAAGGAATTGGAGTCAGGTGAAATATTTATAGTCTAACAGTTTTGGTGACCCAGTCCGTGAGTCGGTTGCGTAGACAAATAGGGGTTAAGGCCGATAACTCCGTCCGTGAACCAGGGAGGAGACTGCGCATGTAGACATATGGGTTAAGGCCAGCCGCGGACTCTAAAACACGTCGGCGAACGTGGAGTCGCGGTTATCGAAGCACGTCAGCGAACGTGGAAGTAAGGAAAAGTTAAACACATCAGCGAACGTGAGGGCACGTCGGCGAACGTGAGACCTTTCTCTTGGGACTTCTCCGACAGGCGCCTGATCAACTGAAAGGTAAGCAGAATACCTATTGCTGAAACGTTAAAATTCTGCTATTGGATTTTTAAATTATGGAGAAGTTACTATAGAAAGGGGATATTGGGAATAGGAGATTCCGAAAAGGTTGTAATATACCTAGAGTCGGAATTAAGGATGATTTCAGAACGGTCGTTTTGAGATAGAGGAAACGGTCGTATGAAAACAAAGGAAGAAGAGATTCCGGAAAGTGTTGTATGCAGGAGTTATTTTAATGTCTTCCGCAGGGAAACGACTGGGTCCACAGATGTTTGATTCCTAGAATTGATTCTAAAAAAAAAAAAAAAAAAAAAAAAAAAAGTAACAATAATAATATTTCTAATTCCTAGAATTGAACATACTAAAATTCTAAATTTATCCGGAGACTTGATCTAGATTGAATTGGTGAAAATGGAAGGATGTGAGAGTGCGGGAGAATGTGGAGAATGGAATGAATTGACAATTTTGTATGCAGATGTGGAAGCACAGGTTCTGAGTGGTGTTCAAGTTGAAAAACAACCAAAAATAAGACGCAAGTTGGTGAAACAATTTTGTACTTAAAAAGGAAATGTACATTTTGTAGGTCAAAAGCATGAATGGAATATGAATAATTTGTCCATTGCTTTGCGGAAAGTAGAGCGTGACCTCACAGCTAAGGAGGTGGAACTACGAAGGAGAAAAGAGGAGGTGTGGAGGCGGGGGCCGATACTGAGAAAGCAGCCCACGGTGGGGCCATAGAGAGAGAGAGCCCCCACCAGCCCAAGGCCCCCACCCCCTGCACAAAGCGGGGAGGGGTGGGGGACTGAGGAAGACAGGCAGAGAAAGAGAGTTGACAAAGAGAGAGACAGAGAAAGTTGACAGAGAGAAAGACAGTGATGTGGATAGAGACAGAGAGATGTAGAGAGGGACAGACATGTAGAGAGACAGAGATGTAGAGAGAGAGAGACAGAGATGTAGAGAGACAGAGATGTAGAGAGAGAGAGACAGAGATGTAGAGAGAGAGAGACAGAGATGTAGAGAGACAGAGATGTAGAGAGAGAGAGACAGAGATGTAGAGAGAGAGAGACAGAGATGTAGAGAGAGAGAAACAGAGATGTAGAGAGAGAGAGACAGAGATGTAGAGAGAGAGAGAGACAGAGATGTAGAGAGAGAGAGACAGAGATGTAGAGAGAGAGAGACAGAGATGTAGAGAGAGAGAGACAGAGATGTAGAGAGAGGGACAGAGATGTAGAGAGAGAAAGAAAGAGATGTAGAGAGAGAGACAGAGATGTAGAGAGAGAGACAGAGATGTAGAGAGAGAGACAGAGATGTAGAGAGAGAGACAGAGATGTAGAGAGAGAGACAGAGATGTAGAGAGAGAGAGAGAGAGATGTAGAGAGAGAGAGACAGAGATGTAGAGAGAGAGAGACAGAGATGTAGAGAGAGAGACAGAGATGTAGAGAGAGAGACAGAGATGTAGAGAGAGAGAGACAGAGATGTAGAGAGAGAGAGAGACAGAGATGTAGAGAGAGAGAGACAGAGATGTAGAGAGAGAGAGAGACAGAGATGTAGAGAGAGAGAGAGAGACAGAGATGTAGAGAGAGGGACAGATATGTAGAGAGAGAAAGAAAGAGATGTAGAGAGAGAGACAGAGATGTAGAGAGAGAGACAGAGATGTAGAGAGAGAGACAGAGATGTAGAGAGAGAGACAGAGATGTAGAGAGAGAGAGACAGAGATGTAGAGACAGAGAGACAGAGATGTAGAGAGAGAGAGACAGAGATGTAGAGAGAGAGAGATGTAGAGAGAGAGACAGAGATGTAGAGAGAGAGACAGAGATGTAGAGAGAGAGACAGAGATGTAGAGAGAGAGACAGAGATGTAGAGAGAGAGAGACAGAGATGTAGAGAGAGAGAAACAGAGATGTAGAGAGAGAGAGACAGAGATGTAGAGAGAGAGAGACAGAGATGTAGAGAGAGAGAGACAGAGATGTAGAGAGAGAGAGACAGAGATGTAGAGAGAGGGACAGAGATGTAGAGAGAGAAAGAAAGAGATGTAGAGAGAGAGACAGAGATGTAGAGAGAGAGACAGAGATGTAGAGAGAGAGACAGAGATGTAGAGAGAGAGACAGAGATGTAGAGAGAGAGACAGAGAGATGTAGAGAGAGAGAGACAGAGATGTAGAGAGAGAGAGACAGAGATGTAGAGAGAGAGAGACAGAGATGTAGAGAGAGACAGAGATGTAGAGAGAGAGAGACAGAGATGTAGAGAGAGAGAGACAGAGATGTAGAGAGAGAGACAGAGATGTAGAGAGAGAGAGAGACAGAGATGTAGAGAGAGAGAGAGAGACAGAGATGTAGAGAGAGAGACAGAGATGTAGAGAGAGAGAGACAGAGATGTAGAGAGAGAGACAGAGATGTAGAGAGAGAGAGACAGAGATGTAGAGAGAGAGAGAGACAGAGATGTAGAGAGAGAGAGACAGAGATGTAGAGAGAGAGAGACAGAGATGTAGAGAGAGAGAGAGACAGAGATGTAGAGAGAGAGACAGAGATGTAGAGAGAGAGAGACAGAGATGTAGAGAGAGGGACAGAGATGTAGAGAGAGAAAGAAAGAGATGTAGAGAGAGAGACAGAGATGTAGAGAGAGAGACAGAGATGTAGAGAGAGAGACAGAGATGTAGAGAGAGAGACAGAGATGTAGAGAGAGAGACAGAGATGTAGAGAGAGAGAGAGAGAGATGTAGAGAGAGAGAGACAGAGATGTAGAGAGAGAGAGACAGAGATGTAGAGAGAGAGACAGAGATGTAGAGAGAGAGACAGAGATGTAGAGAGAGAGAGACAGAGATGTAGAGAGAGAGAGAGACAGAGATGTAGAGAGAGAGAGAGAGACAGAGATGTAGAGAGAGGGACAGATATGTAGAGAGAGAAAGAAAGAGATGTAGAGAGAGAGACAGAGATGTAGAGAGAGAGACAGAGATGTAGAGAGAGAGACAGAGATGTAGAGAGAGAGACAGAGATGTAGAGAGAGAGAGACAGAGATGTAGAGACAGAGAGACAGAGATGTAGAGAGAGAGAGACAGAGATGTAGAGAGAGAGAGATGTAGAGAGAGAGACAGAGATGTAGAGAGAGAGACAGAGATGTAGAGAGAGAGACAGAGATGTAGAGAGAGAGACAGAGATGTAGAGAGAGAGAGACAGAGATGTAGAGAGAGAGAAACAGAGATGTAGAGAGAGAGAGACAGAGATGTAGAGAGAGAGAGACAGAGATGTAGAGAGAGAGAGACAGAGATGTAGAGAGAGAGAGACAGAGATGTAGAGAGAGGGACAGAGATGTAGAGAGAGAAAGAAAGAGATGTAGAGAGAGAGACAGAGATGTAGAGAGAGAGACAGAGATGTAGAGAGAGAGACAGAGATGTAGAGAGAGAGACAGAGATGTAGAGAGAGAGACAGAGAGATGTAGAGAGAGAGAGACAGAGATGTAGAGAGAGAGAGACAGAGATGTAGAGAGAGAGAGACAGAGATGTAGAGAGAGAGACAGAGATGTAGAGAGAGAGAGACAGAGATGTAGAGAGAGAGAGACAGAGATGTAGAGAGAGAGACAGAGATGTAGAGAGAGAGAGAGACAGAGATGTAGAGAGAGAGAGAGAGACAGAGATGTAGAGAGAGAGACAGAGATGTAGAGAGAGAGAGACAGAGATGTAGAGAGAGAGACAGAGATGTAGAGAGAGAGAGACAGAGATGTAGAGAGAGAGAGAGACAGAGATGTAGAGAGAGAGAGACAGAGATGTAGAGAGAGAGAGACAGAGATGTAGAGAGAGAGAGAGACAGAGATGTAGAAAGAGAGAGTGTGAAATATATTTGTATTCTTATATTTAGTCTTGCACCCTTTTCACTATGATGTATTAAAAGTTACTAGAATAGAATTTAACTTACACCTATTGGTTAGAATGTGCACTACACCTTTTTGCACTCCACCTCCTTCATTTGTATTAACGCCTCCCATTTATATGACATGTCTTATCTCTAATAAAACCACCGTTGAAGCAGCTTTTCGGCGGGAGATAGCTTAGAGGAGCTTGGAGAGTAGTCACACTCTCGGGCCTCAGGATGGTCCACTCCCCCGCCTCTGCAGACGCGGCCTTTAACTTTCATTCCATCCGCCTCAGTGTGTGTTCCTGTGTTCGAGTTTATTTAAGTGTTGGCTGGTAGCCCCAACAGAGAGACAGATAGTTGATAATATTATGATATATTAGTGACAAATTATGGGTCCTTTATTAAACACTGAAATTTATATTAGGAAATTCCTAGTGAAAGGTTATTTTTCCTAAATTTTAATTGTGGTAATAGTGAGGCCAGAAAATGGCTTATTTTAAATATAACCGCTTTCTTGGAGCGGATAGGAATTCAATAGGAATTCTGCTAGCGCAATTTATCTATCCTCTGGCGAAGTTTAGATAAAATAATTAATTTAGGATAAGCATGATTTCTATAGGATGGAATAAGATGAATATGTTTAAGTGCACGAAACATGATTCATTGTTTTTCCATCACTAGATGAAATATGCTTTAGCGTGAGTCATATTAATGACTATTAAAATATCACGGATTGCATTAGCATCAAACAATTGATGGCAACCAAATGCTGTTAACCTAAATTGCAGACCACTGATGTCTGATTATGAATGAGTGTGAGCGTGAATGGTTGTTTGTGTTTTTGTGTTTTTGGTTGGCCATCCACCAAGATATCATCAAACCGTTAGATATCAGGGTGGAAAAGGATTTAGCAAATTGGAATCACTATCTGAAACCGCCAATAAGCCCTTTTCAGGGATGGCAGCGAAGGATTGGAAATTTGAAATCAATTTCTGAAATCGCCAATAAGCCTTTTTGGATGGCGATGAAAAATCAAGGAAAATTGTTTAGTCCAAAGAATTTTTTTGATGATAATGCATTGAATTGGAGGAACAAATCTGCAATGCAAAGCACTGAAATGAAAAAACAAAAACAGTGCATCATATGAAATTCCAAAGTACCATTGATTTATAGGGATAATGGCATCCAAATTGTGTTAACGGATTAATTGACTGTATTGACAAAATGTTTCATATTTCGTTACCATACCAAACGCCATTATTCACTACACGATTGGAGCTGAATGATGTGTCTAATCTGGCTATCTCTATAAAAGAAAAATTTAAAGAAACACACTAATTTTGAGTTAGCAGAAGAAGACTGTGTTTTTCAACAGGAAACATGGACAAGGTGCACGAGCAACCCAAAATGAGAACGTCCGTACAACTGTTGCTGACCAAACAGCAGACATGAAAATAGCTGAAAAGGAGGATGCAGATCCATTTTTGCACTGTAAGGAGGTTCTCTCAGTTGAAACGTTTGAGGAGACAGGTAAGATAAGCTTATTGACGCGATCAGACGTAATGGAAAGCATCCAATATTGATTGGAAAGATTATTGCTCGAGGAGCAATGCCATAAACCATAAGGAACTTTTTTTTTACTAGTTGTATTGTCTCCACAAAAAGTGAAAGCGTTTCAATTGAGAACTAACCTTCTTACAGATTTTTAAAAGTAAACAATGAGAGAGAAAAGAGAGACTACAATGGATAGATATGTAACTAAATTTTAATTTTATGCCTGACTATTGGAAAATGTTGATTAAGAAAGTTTTAAAGGAGATGATTGGCAAACTCCAAAGACAATGGAATGTTACATTTGATAAAAAAGACTACTAGTTTGGGATATTTTGAATTTCAAACAACTGAGTTTAATATGCAACGCGATACACATTGTTAATTGAATTGGGACTTGATTAGTATGCAATTTATAAGTAATGAATTTTAATTTCTCTAAAGGAAAATTATGCTAGAAAATCTTAACCCTGATAAACAAGGGGTGGTTACAGTTTAGTGGGTTCAATTCTTTTCAGAATTATAAATGTTTACATTTGTTTCTGGATATTAATTGATGTGAATGTCACTGTTGCAGAGAGCGGGAAAGCTGTTTTCCTGAGGAGAAAGCAGCCTGGTTTGCTCTTTGTATTTTCATATTTTTAGCATGATTAGTTAATTGGTGTAATTGCAGGAAAGGAAAAAATCAAATATAGGTTTTGATCTTAACAAGGAAGCAACGATCACAATAGAATAACAGCTAGTATATCCACTTTTGACTGATAAAGCATTCAGATTTTCACAAACAAAGTGATGGAATAAGTAAGATTGTTGTGATTTTTGTTCATTTGAGAATTAAGCCCAACCAAGTGGCCGTATGCAGGTGTTGAGCATGCGCTAAAGACGACAGCAGCTAAAGCAGCAGCGCAAACACTTACTGCACAGTATTCACAACAACAAAAACGGAGTCAAAAACAGTATAAATTGATATGCAAAACATTGCATCACAGAAGTTAGAGATGCATCTATACAGAAAGAACACAGAACAGTCTGCAGAAGACCTGTACACAGCTAAAGGCCTAGCGTGCCTCCCAAAAATTATTCCAAAATTGAGCCATGGATTGAACCATGTCTCAACAGGGGGGATGATGGACATGTTACAGTGTGTGTTCCATGTCCCAGAGGTCTAAATACCTACTTTTAATTTTTTTGTAGTATCTGTTTGATTTGTTGCAGACATGGTGTGCAAGGTAACCTCAGGCCTAAACGAGGACAACGTCCAAAAGAGTGTGGGACTGGTAGAGCAAACAAACATTCATGGAAGACCATTTCAAAATCCTTTATGGGAAGGTGAAACATGACAAAAGGCTAAGGGCAAGGCAGACCTAATCACAGAATGGATGGTAACATGTTTGGAGAAACTTGTCCAAAGAACAGGCAAGCTGCCGTGATTCCCTTTTGTCTACTTTGCAGGAGGTGATGAAGCCAGGTGACTGGATGCTGATCCGAGTCATAAAAAGGAAGTCCTGGTTCTCTCCACGATTGGAAGACCCATTCGTGGCCCAACTCACCAACCTCTACTGCTGTAAAGATTGTTGAAATGTCAAAGTGGATTCACCAATGCCAGGTCAAGGTAGTTCGAGACACAGGTGACTCTGAGTAGACTGGAAGTTGGACGGTATCAAAACCCTTGTCCGTGAAAAACTCATCAGTCTACTCACCTGCCACGAGCACCCCTCACTTAACCTTGAGCTTCCATAGACTTTGCACCTCTACACATTGGCCACAGTGAAAGCTG
>NW_027551632.1:122500-127500 GCF_051989575.1 Stigmatopora nigra | reverse complement strand
ATCCAAATTAAAAAATCCCTAAAATTTTATTTTTAAATTATTGAAAATTGTTGCATCCTGGTTGACAATCTTCACACATTCTGCAGGCCTTCCATTGACTGTCTCCAAACAACTATCAATGTTTTTTTTCCCCGTTATTTTTTTCAAGTGTGGTCAAAGCAACTTTCTTTAAAATTACGGGTGTGAATGAAATGAAGAAGCAAGCCATGGTATCCATCCATGACTAAAATTGCAAAGCATTATGGCCGAAACTCACCTACCATCGCTACAATATTGAAGCAGAAGGACAAATTGAAAGTGGTGACTCCTTGGCATGGCTTTTCTGTGATTTCTGTGAAAATTGTTTCACACTGAACAAAGAGACGTTTACTCCATTGAATAGAGGAAGAAGAAATTGCAGGACATACAGTGATGCAGTCGATTATTTATGAAAAAGGTAATACATTCGAATTCATAATTTGAAGTCGTGTAGATCTGTGTTTAGGTGCATGTGTTTGTGTGCTTCGTCTGTTGTATAACCTTAGCTTCCTCATGCACTGAAAGAAATTGTTTTTGCATACTTTTTATTCATTGTAATAGATTATTAAATCATGTTTTCTATTTTTTTGTTTGTCACATATTTCACACAAAATTAGGACACTGCTCACATTTGAAGAAAAAACCAGCACATTGAACATACAAATTCCGAGTAAAAAGTAGAACCAAAGAGTGACATCCATAAAAATCCCAAAAATGTCTTGGTGTAATCAATGTCTTCCTATCATCCAATAAATTGAGTATAAAAAAAGCAGTGACATAAATATATTCATTAATAAATGATCAACCAAATTCATTTCAAGTTTCTCAAAAACAGCTTTTTAAAATTTATTATTGCACATTGACAACAACGCGAGCCAGAAATGTCTCTTTTGATGGGTGCATTTGGCTCTCTGCTGACTTGTAAGCTAAAATGTGAAACCCGCTGGTGCGAGAGGCAAGTCCTGAACGCACCAATAATAGCCTTATGTTGGCATATCAAAGTGACGCCGACACTCTCTTGTGCCGCTAGATTGACCAAAGGGAGAGGTGCGTTGGCACATCCGTGTTCGCGACACGACTTTGAGCGCCGCTACATCGACCGATGGCAGCCTTGCGTTTGCAAATCAGTGGTGCCAACAACTAACTCTATTGGCGCTGCATTGACCACTTTGAATGCGCTCCATTGGCAATGGGGGCTTTGCGTTGGCACAACCAAATTTAAATGGATGACTCTAGCACTGCTTCACAATAACTTTTCTTTTCATTAGACCCCCTTATGCAGGATAGCAGCGTAACAACATAATTAAAAGAATTTAGATACTTATTGTACTTTAAGTGTTTAAATGATGAAAAAAAATCTTACTTTGAAATTCTCGGTTTGGCACTCAAGGAATTACATTAAAAATTAGATTTGTTTATGGCTCTAAGTCAAATCCCTGCTTTAGATGTTAGTGTCTACTTACTTCTACAAAAAAAGTTTTTTTTTGTCTTAGTGTCAAAACCACCTACACCTGAAATTAGAATAGTGCATTGTTGAAATTCATTTGGAAAATTTTGTTTGGCCCGATTTGATTGAATTTTAAGTTATTACTTTGGAAGGCCACCCAATGGTGCAGTGGTTATTCCGCCTGACTTTGGTGCGGGCAGTCTGGGTGCTGATTCCCACTCCGTGGAAGTGTGTGGTTGTCTGTCCCTCTGTGTGCCCCACAACTAACTGGCGACCAGCAACCCCCAGAGCTCTTTCGAGGATGGAGGGTGTTGAAGATGAATTACTTTTGAAACTTCACTGTGTGAAAAACTAAGCAGAGTGTAAAGAGGGTATGACTAATAGTTCTTCAGACATATGACAAAATGTTTTTTTTTAATTCTCTACTAGCACAGTTTATAAAGACTATAAAGAACAATGAATTAATTCAGTTCAGAAGAGTCTCTTTTACCACTCAGTTTTAACCTTTACCAGGGTCCTCTGTTCTGCGTGGTAACCAGCTGAACTGGTATGGTTTACTTGGTAACAGTAAATCGATATCAAGTCTCTTTTGTTCTTTATCACTATTAACAGTCGTGTACCCAAACAGTCGCATCGCCTCCTTACACACTTCCTGGATGCGTTTAACCTTGTTATGTGGGAGTGAGGTGCGCCAGGCCTGGGAAACATCTGCAGCGTTTCTTGAAGTGATTTGAAAAGCCTCTTTCAAGGAACCTTTGCCTTTTCCATGTGTCATATTATGAATCCATTTCTCTATCTGATTGGTCATGTTCAGACCTACAAACTCATACATGGCATTAATTTCTTTTTGCGGATTTCGGGCCACATCCTCGTAGCGAACCATTCTGTACCGGCCTTTTAGGAATGGCGGAGGTGTGTGTAGGGCCCTTTCACTAATGCGAACATGACTTCTACAGATCTCCTGCATGACGTGGTATTGTACCTCAGGTTCTGGCATATTCCTCTGCTCCAACACAACAGCATTATCATTAACAAAAGCTTTGACAGATTGGTCCCTTGAGCGGACGACGGCCCGTGGATCCCGAACCAGATGAATGATGCGGAGGTCAAGTTTTGGATCTTCAAAGAGAGGGTAGAGAGATTCGAGTTCAAAAATACGCACAGATTTTAAAACTACGTGACTGTAAGAAATGCAGGCTTCTTGCACACCTTGATGTCCCATTGTGTCACATGTTTTTAAGCACTGAGTTTCATTGCTGAAATAGCCACGTGGCGTGAGTGAACATGCTGGGGGTGAGCACAATGCACGGCTGTGACTCCACATGAACAAAGAGGAAACATTATAATGCTTTGGCAAATAGGCCTCTGTTACAGAAATATCGCAATGGAACACACTGCGCATAAGATCCCTTACAGCCATGCGTAATGCCTGCGCACCAGAGTTCCTCAGTTTGGTCCAAACGTGCCAGGCAGGTTCCATGAGGTAGAAGACTGATGGATGTTGACTGAACACCTGACCAACAAAGGATGATCCTGATCGCCATGATGACAGCAGCAAAATATGAACTTTATCATTAGATGGGGTTGAGTCACAAGGGCTTAGTTGGATGTACCATCCACAGAAGAGTACCACTGCTGCTCCCTGCAGGATCAACAGGAAAACCATAGTATTGAGCTTAACTTTGTAGCGGGTCATGATTTCTTGTCAATTGTTATCTTGTATTTGGCGTTGATGCTTTTCCTCTGTTGAGTTGCAAGCTGTCCGTGCTGCAAAAGAGGCTGAAGAGGAGAACAGAAATATTTCAGAAGGATAGGAAAACTAAGAAACTCAATGTAATTAATACCAACTTACCAGTAAACACTATGTACCTATTACTGGCAAGGAACAAAAAATGCTTTATAGCGAATTGCTTCAACTGTAGGAAAACAATAAACAGCCAGAGCTGAAGGATGAGAGAGTCAGAGATAAGATCTTAAAACTATTAAACAGAGAAAAAGAGTCAGGCCCCGACTAATCATCATGGGGGGTCCATGAAATAAAAGTGAACAAAAAAATAACCACAAGGCAGAATGCAATTGGCAATTATGACAAGCAGTGTACAGAGGTCATTTTCCTTGCAATGTCTTCCATCTTATTTCTGCATGCTTTGATGGTTGTCTAAATGGCAAAACTGACACTATTATGCCACAAAAAAATCTAAATAAAGAGCTGCATTAAGCAAGTGTATCCATTTCGGGAGTTGTTCGATTTCATTTAATGTTTTGTAATTTGGAGTTTTTCATAGCTTGAAATAAAAGCTTTTTGTACCCTGAATATTTCAAACATACTAGAATCCAGTGGCGGTCAGTGCATTTTCTTGTAACACCTTCAACGGGTAAAATCCACTTCCTAGCAGCATTTAATGATTAAATACAGATACTGGAGCTTTTCAGACATTACAACCCGGCCGGAGGGTGATTTTCCCAGGAAAAGACAACGATGAACGTCAATGACGTACCGGCAAACATTGCCCGAAAATGGGGTAAAATCCAGCCAAAAACATAATTTATTGATTCAATACAAATAGTTTTTAGACATCAGAACCGGGCCCGGAGAATAATTTCCCCAGGAAAAAGACGGCGATGAACGTCGACACGTCCAATATGCGACACGTCCAATATGCGACACAGCAAAAATTGTACTAAAATGGGGCAAAATCCACTCCCTAGCAGCATTTAGAGCTTAAATACAAACACTGGAGCTTAAATACAAACACTGGAGCTTAAATACAAACACCGGAGCTTAAATACAAACGCTGGAGCTTTTTAGATATCAGAACTTGGCCCACAATTGAAATATTATTTAGGTATATAGCCATATTTTACTCACCAAAAATCATTTTTAATTGTAAACAAACAATATCCATCCTCCTTTCTTTCTTCCTACTTTTATATCGCCATCAAAGCTAATGCTGAGAGTCAAGCCTGTTTTGTCATATTTCTGGCATTGTCCGTCTTGAAAATGGCTTTAAATCAATAGAAACAATATATTTGCTTGTGAAGCTCACTCCAAATACAGTTTGTAAGCTTTGGCTAGTCCACTTTATCACTAGCCAATCATAGTCGGTGTAAGTGATGACGTATCCCTACGCCTGTGACACTGCATTGTGGTGTTTCCAACTCGAAATCTGATTAGTCAAAGCAGCATTCTTATCGATGCTTGTTTAATGAAGCAGAGCCAGCAGAACTGATTGCGAAGGCCTTGAGGCAGACTTCTGACCCTGGCAACAAACAATGGCAGAAATGAGATTGATTAAATGCTTCAATATGAAAACACACATCTGAAAGCAGTGCAACCAGGGGGAAAAGCAATGACAGACAATTTGGAATTATTTAATAAGTATTGATGGACAAAATATAATATGATTCAGATATTTCTTAGGCCAGCAGAGAAGACACACACAGACGCACACACAGACGCACATGCAGACACACGCACGCACAGACACACCCACGCACGCACAGACACACCCACGCACGCACAGACACACCCACG
>NW_027551632.1:7500-112500 GCF_051989575.1 Stigmatopora nigra | reverse complement strand
CAGACAGACAGACAGACACAGACAGACACAGACAGACAGACACAGACAGACAGACACAGACAGACAGACACAGACAGACAGACACAGACAGACAGACACAGACAGACAGACACAGACAGACAGACACAGACAGACAGACACAGACAGACAGACACAGACAGACAGACACAGACAGACAGACACAGACAGACAGACACAGACAGACAGACACAGACAGACAGACACAGACAGACAGACACAGACAGACAGACACAGACAGACAGACACAGACAGACAGACACAGACAGACAGACACAGACAGACAGACACAGACAGACAGACACAGACAGACAGACAGACAGACAGACAGACAGACAGACAGACAGACAGACAGACAGACAGACAGACAGACAGACAGACAGACAGACAGACAGACAGACAGACAGACACAGACAGACACAGACAGACACAGACAGACACAGACAGACACAGACAGACACAGACAGACACAGACAGACACAGACAGACACAGACAGACACAGACAGACACAGACAGACACAGACAGACACAGACAGACACAGACAGACACAGACAGACACAGACAGACAGACACAGACAGACAGACAGACACAGACAGACACAGACAGACAGACACAGACAGACAGACAGACAGACAGACACAGACAGACAGACACAGACAGACAGACACAGACAGACACAGACAGACACAGACAGACACAGACAGACACAGACAGACACAGACAGACACAGACAGACACAGACAGACACAGACAGACACAGACAGACACAGACAGACACAGACAGACACAGACAGACACAGACAGACACAGACAGACACAGACAGACACAGACAGACACAGACAGACACAGACAGACACAGACAGACACAGACAGACACAGACAGACACAGACAGACACAGACAGACACAGACAGACACAGACAGACACAGACAGACACAGACAGACACAGACAGACACAGACAGACACAGACAGACACAGACAGACACAGACAGACACAGACAGACACAGACAGACACAGACAGACACAGACAGACACAGACAGACACAGACAGACACAGACAGACACAGACAGACACAGACAGACACAGACAGACACAGACAGACACAGACAGACACAGACAGACACAGACAGACACAGACAGACACAGACAGACACAGACAGACAGACACAGACAGACACAGACAGACAGAGACAGACAGACACAGACAGACACAGACAGACACAGACAGACACAGACAGACACAGACAGACACAGACAGACACAGACAGACACAGACAGACACAGACAGACACAGACAGACACAGACAGACACAGACAGACACAGACAGACACAGACAGACACAGACAGACACAGACAGACACAGACAGACACAGACAGACACAGACAGACACAGACAGACACAGACAGACACAGACAGACACAGACAGACACAGACAGACACAGACAGACACAGACAGACACAGACAGACACAGACAGACACAGACAGACACAGACAGACACAGACAGACACAGACAGACACAGACAGACACAGACAGACACAGACAGACACAGACAGACACAGACAGACACAGACAGACACAGACAGACACAGACAGACACAGACAGACACAGACAGACACAGACAGACACAGACAGACACAGACAGACACAGACAGACACAGACAGACACAGACAGACACAGACAGACACAGACAGACACAGACAGACACAGACAGACACAGACAGACACAGACAGACACAGACAGACACAGACAGACACAGACAGACACAGACAGACACAGACAGACACAGACAGACACAGACAGACACAGACAGACAGACACAGACAGACACAGACAGACAGACACAGACAGACACAGACAGACACAGACAGACAGACAGACAGACACACACCGACCGACAGACACACACCGACCGACACACACACACACCGACCGACACACACACACACCGACCGACACACACACACACCGACCGACACACACACACACCGACCGACACACACACACACCGACCGACACACACACACACCGACCGACACACACACACACCGACCGACACACACACACCGACCGACACACACACACACACAACGACCGACACACACACACACACAACGACCGACACACACACACACAACGACCGACACACACACACCGACCGACACACACACACACACCGACACACACAGACAGACAGACACAGACAGACACAGACAGACACAGACAGACAGACACAGACAGACAGACACAGACAGACAGACACACACCGACCGACACACACACACACACCGACACACACAGACAGACAGACACAGACAGACACAGACAGACAGACACAGACAGACAGACACAGACAGACAGACAGACAGACACAGACAGACAGACAGACAGACAGACAGACAGACAGACAGACAGACAGACAGACAGACAGACAGACAGACAGACAGACAGACAGACAGACAGACAGACAGACAGACAGACAGACAGACAGACAGACAGACAGACAGACAGACAGACAGACAGACAGACAGACAGACAGACAGACAGACAGACAGACAGACAGACAGACAGACAGACAGACAGACAGACAGACAGACAGACAGACAGACAGACAGACAGACAGACAGACAGACAGACAGACAGACAGACAGACAGACAGACAGACAGACAGACAGACAGACAGACAGACAGACAGACAGACAGACAGACAGACAGACAGACAGACAGACAGACAGACAGACAGACAGACAGACAGACAGACAGACAGACAGAGAGACACAGACAGACAGACAGACAGAGACAGACAGACAGACAGACAGACAGACAGACAGACAGACAGACAGACAGACAGACAGACAGACAGACAGACAGACAGACAGACAGACAGACAGACAGACAGACAGACAGACAGACAGACACAGACAGACAGACAGACAGACAGACAGACAGACAGACAGACAGACAGACAGACAGACAGACAGACAGACAGACAGACAGACAGACAGACAGACAGACAGACAGACAGACAGACAGACAGACAGACAGACAGACAGACAGACAGACAGACAGACAGACAGACAGACAGACAGACAGACAGACAGACAGACAGACAGACAGACAGACAGACAGACAGACAGACAGACAGACAGACAGACAGACAGACAGACAGACAGACAGACAGACAGACAGACAGACAGACACAGACAGACACAGACAGACACAGACAGACACAGACAGACACAGACAGACACAGACAGACACAGACAGACACAGACAGACACAGACAGACACAGACAGACACAGACAGACACAGACAGACACAGACAGACACAGACAGACACAGACAGACACAGACAGACACAGACAGACACAGACAGACACAGACAGACACAGACAGACACAGACAGACACAGACAGACACAGACAGACACAGACAGACACAGACAGACACAGACAGACACAGACAGACACAGACAGACACAGACAGACACAGACAGACACAGACAGACACAGACAGACACAGACAGACACAGACAGACACAGACAGACACAGACAGACACAGACAGACACAGACAGACACAGACAGACACAGACAGACACAGACAGACACAGACAGACACAGACAGACACAGACAGACACAGACAGACACAGACAGACACAGACAGACACAGACAGACACAGACAGACACAGACAGACACAGACAGACACAGACAGACACAGACAGACACAGACAGACACAGACAGACACAGACACAGACAGACACACACCGACCGACAGACACACACCGACCGACAGACACACACCGACCGACACACACACACACCGACCGACACACACACACACCGACCGACACACACACACACCGACCGACACACACACACACCGACCGACACACACACACACCGACCGACACACACACACACCGACCGACACACACACACACCGACCGACACACACACACACCGACCGACACACACACACACCGACCGACACACACACACCGACCGACACACACACACCGACCGACACACACACACCGACCGACACACACACACACACAACGACCGACACACACACACACACAACGACCGACACACACACACACAACGACCGACACACACACACCGACCGACACACACACACACACCGACCGACACACACACACACCGACCGACACGCACACACACACCGACCGACACGCACACACACACCGACCGACACGCACACACACACCGACCGACACGCACACACACACCGACCGACACACACACACACCGACCGACACACACACACACCGACCGACACACACACACACCGACCGACACACACACACACCGACCGACACACACACACACCGACCGACACACACACACACCGACCGACACACACGCACACCGACCGACACACACACACACCGACCGACACACACACACACCGACCGACACACACACACTCCGACCGACACACACACACTCCGACCGACACACACACTCCGACCGACACACACACACTCCGACCGACACACACACACTCCGACCGACACACACACACTCCGACCGACACACACACACACCGACCGACACACACACACACCGACCGACACACACACACACCGACCGACACACACACACACCGACCGACACACACACACACACCGACCGACACACACACACACCGACCGACACACACACACACCGACCGACACACACACACACCGACCGACACACACACACACCGACCGACACACACACACACCGACCGACACACGGTGTGTGTGTGTCGGTCGGTGTGTGTGTGTCGGTCGGTGTGTGTGTGTGTCGGTCGGTGTGTGTGTGTGTCGGTCGGTGTGTGTGTGTGTGTCGGTCGGTGTGTGTGTGTGTCGGTCGGTGTGTGTGTGTGTCGGTCGGTGTGTGTGTGTGTCGGTCGGTGTGTGTGTGTGTCGGTCGGTGTGTGTGTGTGTCGGTCGGTGTGTGTGTGTGTGTCGGTCGGTGTGTGTGTGTGTCGGTCGGTGTGTGTGTGTGTCGGTCGGTGTGTGTGTGTGTCGGTCGGTGTGTGTGTGTGTCGGTCGGTGTGTGTGTGTGTGTCGGTCGGCCGACACACACACACCGACCGACACACACACACCGACCGACACACACACACACACACCGACACACACACCCACCGACACACACACCCACCGACACACACACCCACCGACACACACACCCACCGACACACACACCCACCGACACACACACCCACCGACACACACACACCGACCGACACACACACATACACACCGACACACACACATACACACACACCGACACACACATACACACACCTACCTACCTACCTACCTACCTACCTACCTACATACATACATACATACATACATACATACATACACACATACATACATACATGCGCCAACAGAGCATTCAAAGCTCGATTGCAAAATTATAATATATATGGAACATAATTAATGAAATATATTAACTTTTAATTTTTTGACCAACACCCTGAACATAAGAAATTTAGCTTATTTTGATCATTCCAAACGCAAGGTTATTTAAAGCCAACTTGACTTTGACATAAGTGAGTCGATCTAGAATTTTCACTTTGTCCATCATAGGTTAGATTCCATCCCTTCATGAAACTCGATAGGACTGTGTAAACTAACAAAGCATAAGCAAATATTGAACAGAAGCTTCAAGTTAGTGATGCTTTGTCTAGCTTTAAGACAAAGCAGGATATCCTTCTACTCTGGGCGTCTGTATTAATTTATTCAAGATCCTAGAGATGGGGAAAATTCTAACATGTATTTTTGATTAAACATTTAAGGTCTTTTGCTGTTGCCATTCAATCCTTACATAGTATAATCAAGAAAATTGTCATTCACACTCTTAGCAGCAATACATGCATCAATTTTAGAAGAAATAAAAAAGAGCGATTAAACTTAGATAAGAATAAAGGAGCATTATACAAAACTGGTGGCCAAAAAGTACTGCAACCACGATCAATTTTGGAGGGTGTTAGAGCGGTGCAGGCCATCCCTATGCCATGGGTTGCCAGAAAAAAATGCTTTGCAATGGAGAATCATAGTGCATCATCATAGCAATGTGTCATTTTAATCAGGACAAACAGAGTTGAATGTGGACTCCATGTAAATTACAAAAAATAAAATGAGTACATGTTACAGTCTGAACCCGTTAGGGTTTCAAATTGCACCAGGGTTAATTTATATATGAAGATCATGTTCTTGTTTCTTTCACCAAGACGAGTGGAGCTACAGTACTTATGTTTCCATCCATTTTACCAACCAACATATGCACACGTGGAAAACTCTATTTTGTCATGGTTAATGGAGCTACACAGCAATAGCACGATAATGCCAACTTATTACTGTTCATATCCCTACGTTAATATACCATACAGGAAAGTATTATTATAAATTCTAAAGTCAAATCACATTCCAAGAAAAGGTGGTGCATTTTTGGTATAAATCGACCGATACTATTATGCCGATATTTGGACTTTTATATTTGGTCAGTCAAGCGTGTATATTCGGACACTTTGGATGTTTTCAGAATTCGGGAGGAAACGTTGTACCTAGAGAACACCCACGCATGCAGAACTGTGAGGGCAAAGCGCTAACCACTCATCCCACAGGCCACCCACATTGGATCTTTTTTTCGTATAGTGAAGTAATTTTTATATCAATTTTGTAACCTGAAAATGTCATATTTAGAGACACTCATGAGCAGATGCGCCACTGTATTTCATAATTGGAATATTTCGTATGTTGAAACATCGAATGTAAAGGTGCCACTGAATTTAAACAATGTGAAATTGCAGTCTTTTTGCCTTGACATGAAGTATTTTGAAGTATTGTTTCACTGATAAGTAATAATAATCATAAATATTTAATGTTCAGCTGTCTGAATTAAAAAAAAACGCTTGACAAGGTTGATTTCGATTTTCCATCGCTGCATGGAGCATCCATGACCATCTGTAGTCAGGGGCTGCAAATAAAGGATAAATAAATATAGGCCAGGCTGTCTTCCTCAACAGCTGCCCTATGTCTCAACCTTAGAATTGAATTGATTCAGCTCAAACACTGCACGCTAAATATTTGACTGCTCCAGTATATAAATCTATGATGATAGGGCATAATTTACATGTAAAAAGCCACATCCGGGCCTAGCCCCAATGGAGGCCCGGGGTGCAGAAAGGTGTGTGTGTGTGTGTGGGGGGGGGGGGGGGGGTGTTAGGTCTTTAGGCTGTTGGGTTAAGAGGAATGAGAAAAATCCTTCTCATTCAGGCCCTTGACCCGTGCCTAACGTTTTATACATGTCCGTTATATTCTGGGAACAGAGCTATGTTAAAGGGCTATTGCGACCAAGATAGTACCTTCGATTTTTCGGGTGGCAACCTTACTTTCTCTAATCACCATAAAAATTATAGATCGAGACTAAAGCTTGCTATTTTTCATTTTTGACACAATTTAACAAAATGTTTGCCTCCCTCACTGCTTTAAGAACACTTATGGACCAGAGTGTGACATCATATGGGGTGTTTATGCTGTTACAAGGCTACAGGTCATTACTATTCCAAAAGCGATTCTCTGTCAATTTAGGGGTGGCCCGGCTGGTGAGTGGTTAGTGCCTTGGCCTCACATTTCTGTGGTCCTGGGTTCAAAATTACTTTAATCTCATATTACGATTTGAATCTTGTTATCATACAATCTATGCTTAAAAAAAATCATTTTTAACCTTGTAATAGTTTGATTTTAATCTTCCTTTTGGATCATTACAATGGATGATTTCTTGTAATTTTCTACGGTTCACCTGAGCATCGCTCACGGTTTGGGAAACACTGGCCCAGGGTGTCGTCTCCCTTTCGCCCAAAGACAATTGGGTAGCACACCAGCAATGCTTTTGAGGATGGGCGGTATGGAAGATGAATGAATGAATAATTACACCACCTGAACAGCACAAAGTGTGGGTGTGTGTGTGCGCACCTGGAAACCACACTGGAGTGCTTCGGATTAGTCATTTCCGCTTGAAGTTAACTGCGCAACAGCGTTGCTATTGTGAGTTTTATTGTTTGTCATATTTTCACTTCGGTTTACAAAATTTTACCAAAAATAACACCCAAACATTGCTTAAATGGGGAAAATTTGTTAGCCTTTCTTTTAAAATTGACCGTCAGTTTTCTTTACATTTTCTAAAAAGCATACTCCTGCTTCCTGTATACATTATACATTATTTTTTTGCAGACTTTACATAAGTTTTCACCGTCACTTTTCACCAATTATGTCAAAAAATAGTTCTCAATTCATATCGAGTTCGGAAAGGCATAAACAATTGAAGCACACCAAAATGGCGGCACAATCTTCTGCATTTCAAAGTGGTGGCGATGCTCCGACCTTGGCGGTCATCTATAATCCTAATAGAGCGTGATTTGTGTGTGTGTGTGTGTGTGTGTGTGTGTGTGTGTGTGTGTGTGTGTGCGTGTGTATGTGTGTGTGTGTATGTGTATGTGTATGTGTGCGTGTGCGTGTGCGTGTGCGTGTGCGTGTGTGTGTGTGTGTGTGTGTGTGTGTGTGTGTGTGTGTATGTTAAGACTCTCTCACTATATTTGTCCAAACCGTGCAACGCAAAGAGTTACATTTTTTCATAGTGGCTAGAAACAGCAGTCGGATCCTAATAGACGAGTGATTCAATATGTTTTCAGTTTTTCTGGTCCAAGGAGTATTTATTTGAAAAAGTTGTCCACTGTCATTGTGTGCCCTTGCAGCGTGTCAGTGAGTCCCAGCCACACGCACATTCCAACAATGTGATCATGCGTGCCCTCTGGAGGCTTTTGGGTGTAGAGTGTAGACCAGGGGTGGCGAACCCGCGGCTCGCGAGCCGCATGCGGCTCTTTGCCCGGTTTCATGCGGCTCTTACGTCCATATCAAAGTTTCTATTTGTGTTTTATTTTTATTTGCGTGTGCGCTTCGCTTGAGTTCAATACGGTATTTTCGTCCAATGCGCATGTGCTTGGGATGAAAATACCTCAAAGTTTCCCAGCAGGAGCAAGGTCATTTGAGTAAACGTTTTTGACAGAGTGGGAGAGCTCCCGTGAACCAGAAGCGACAATGAACGGCGTCGCGCACACAAAAAGTATCCCAAAGATCGAGCGTCGGCTGAAAAAGCCACACCCCCTGCGAGGCAGACCAAGGCGAGAGTGCTCAGCCGGGAGCAGCCAATAGGAGAGCGAGGTGAACACCCACGTGGTGGGCGCGCTAGTTAAAAGCCATTCATAATAAATGACAGCTCACAAGGAGCGAACGTTGCGCAAAAATAGGATCTGATTTTATGACAGAAGTCCTACTAAGTAACATGCATAGAAAAAGAAAAACGCTATTGTAAATTATTATATTTTTGTTTGTGGACTTGGTTGAACTGAGAGTTTGTCTGTGTGAGACAGTGCACACAATGTTCATTGTTGATAATGACTGGCCTGTGCTGTTAGTACTGTAGGAGTCAATTTATGTCATTACTATGCTGGTGTGTGACATTTACAATAAATCTGTGTGATGTGGCTCTTTGCGGTAACACAGTAAAAAAATGTGGCTCTTTGCGGTAACACGGTAAATAATGTGGCTCTTGGTCTCTGACTGGTTGGCCACCCCTGGTGTAGACCTTCAGCTTCAATGCATAGGAGGTTCGAGCGTCACAGAGGGCCCGAATTTTTATGCCATACTTTGTGGGCTTTGACGGCATATACTGTTTGAAGCTGGAGCGTCCTCTACTAAAATCCCGACCAGAATTGTTTAACATCTACGCATCGTTTTGAAGCCTTCTGCAAAAAGGCAATATTATTTGCGTGCCTCTGAGGTTGGCTCAGGGTGAAGGGGAGTAAATGTTCGCAACACAAAAATTTGGCATGCATACGTACGTCTGTACAAATGTAAAGAAAGCAATGGATGTGAAAATCGCGGGAAATGCATTTTGCACATTAGATTTACAATGCATTCAATAATGGGTGACTGTGGTACAATAATTGTAGATTGTTATGTTTAAGTATTAAAAGTTCAATCTCATTTCTGCAATGCCTTACAATGGTCAGCAGGTGAGATTTTGAAATTCAAGACATATTAGACTGGAAATTTAAGCTCTGATTTTTTATTATATTGAAAAATGTAAAAATGGACAATTTAACACAAGGGTTATGATATTTAAATAATATTGTTAGAAAAAAACAATGAGATTTATTTTTAGAACACCCGAAATGGAGGTTGTTCAGGGACTGCAGACAAACTTTGTGGTTTTAGGTGGTTGTGAAAATTTTGATTTTGGAATAATTTTAGGTTTATTTGATGTCTGTTGATAAAACTCTGGCTAGAATGGCTTTGTATTGTGAATATAGGCGACAATTTTAAAATATAACATTTTCAGCATTTCCATACAACAAAACCATGTTTAACACTAAACGTGTATAAGACTTTTAAATAATGGCAGTGGCTCCACCGGTCAAATAGTCCCAGGGGCTATTTAGCCGGTAACCAGTCAAATAGCCTATATGGCCCAATATGGCTATTTTGGCAGTAAAAATTCTGTGTGGGGTAAATAGGAAATGGGAGAAATATTGCCAAATTTCAATTCTCATAATGGATTGACTTTGTCTATAGTCTACATTAAAGTAGTATCCCTGTGTTTTGATGACTCAAAGACAAATCAAAGCAATATTGATATAATGCTGAAATAGTGTACTGTTATTTGATGAAAGTTGTGAAAATATGAAAGGAGGGTAAGGGTTTAGTATATAAATAAATAAGATATACTGTCACACCGGGTAAATAGCCATATGGTGTCATATAGACTATTTGATCGGTTACCGGCAACGGAGCCACTGCCTTAAATAATAATAGTAATAAAAAAAACATCCGATAGGCAGCAACAAAACGTTTCCGTTAGCTTCGCTCCCATTGCAGTATTTTAACAAATACGAATCGTTAGAGGAAAGAAAAAAGAAATGGCTCGAAAAGAAAAAACATTTTCGCCGTTGCCGACGTTTCAATCCAATGGACTAGCACAAACGTACCTCTCTGGTTGTTGGGTATAGCAACTACTTTGAGGCGAAGCCCGAGATAGAGCTTACCTATTCAGAGACCTTTCTTTCTCCACACTTCACGCCTCACTCTGAACTTCTCACGAAGCAGCTGCTTTACACACCAACCTCCTTGAGTCCTTCTCGTCCGACTCCGTGCAAGTTGCAAAGCCAAGTTTAAGACGTGGTCATTGACCGTTGGCGAGACGCCAGTGGGCTGGGCGGGTGTTTAGGTTTATAGGTTTAGGTTACAAGTAAAAGTGTTGGATGGGTGGGCAAAGAAGGGCAGGCGGGACGACGGCCAGCGAAAGAGTGTTTTGTTGTCTCCCGAGGTTTAATTAAGTCATTGGTCAAAACAATGCTGACATCCTCCCTGACCATTATTGGATGCATGTTATTGGCGTTTATTTATTTACGACCCCATAATCACAACGCCATGTGCTCTTGTTTGTCCTTGAGGATTGCTTTATATAAACACACGGAAAATACACAGAAATGAGATCGCAAAGTTTATTTCCCAGAGAAAGGACGCGCTCTCCTGATCTGACTCCCATTTTTATATACGAAGTACTTTCCCAGCAGGCCGAAATGGGCGTTAGTTTGATTTTTAGTGGGTGTTTCAGTATCCATTTTGACCACCAGAGTGTAGCAACGAGTAGATTACGTATTTCAAAACAAGTGTGGAGTGTGTAACAAATACAAGATTTGAATGAGAATATAAACAGAATATGTGGTTACTTTGATTAATGTCAATAGGCTTATAGGATGGTGAGAATGAATATACTTTAAATATGTTACAATGGGCATGACATTAAATCCACCCTCAGGAAAGCAAACTTGAGGATGAGATCTTTGATATACATCACTTGCAACAATCAAGCAATAATTGAGACCAGTGTGTTTTCTGTTTTCTAAAATTTGTCTCTTAAGTCTCACAGTCAGGAATCTGAGAGGTTTTGAGATTTGTTGGATTTCTTAATAATATCTCACAAGTGTTCCTTCTGCTGATCTCACCATGAGAGAACTATGGCTGCGTTCAGACTCCAGTCTTATCTGATTCCATTGTATTTCATCCTCCTGATCATTTTTAGGGTTGGCTTTTGTTGAACATTGCCTCTTGCAGAAAAAATGAAGCATCGTGTTAAACAGTAACCACAAGGATTCTGGCATTAAATATTCATTCATTCAGCTTCCATACCGGAGCCTCGGTGAAGCGAGTGGTTAGCGCGACAACGTCATAGCTCTGGGGTCCTGGGTTCAAATCCAGGCAACGTCTACCCTTGTGGAGTTTACATGTTTCCTCTATTTTCCCGCCACATTTCAAAAAGTTGAGGCTGATTGGACTCTCAAAAGCGCCCCGAGGTACGAATGTGAGTGTGCATGGTTACCCATTTTCTTGTGCCCTGCAATCGGCTGGCATGATGTCCCCTGCCTCTGCACCTGAGTCAGGTAGGATAGGCTTCAGCACTCCCTGCGACCCTAGTGAGGATAAAGCGGTTCAGAAAATGATACAAGATGAGATCGTCCATTCCGTGCATACTCCAAAGGGTTGCGGGGTTGCTGGAGCCTAACTCATCTGACTTCAAGCGAAAGGAAGAGTGCATCTTAGACTGGTCGCCAAACAGCTGTAGGGCACACGAGAGACAAACTACCACCCGCAGTAACAATCATACCGCCACTGGTGGGAATCAAGCCCGCGCCTGCACCCACCAAAGTTAGGCGAGTGAACCCTGTGAGAAATTCAAAATATGCATTCCCGTTTGTGACATTCAAAATATCCATTCCCGACAGAATGTAGGAATATTTGGCTTCATGCTTGCTGATCAAAGTGTCCTTATTTAAACATTTTTTTGCGTAGCCAGGTCACAGTAATGTGTGACCCACAGTATGTGGCCCTGGTGTTTGTGTGACAGGGTGAAGTAGTTGATGTTATACATGAGTGCAGGTGTTAAGTTAAAAAGGGACCCATGCCGCGTAGCATGCGTTTAACACACGGCGATGACGTAATGGGCACGCGCAAGTCACGCAGTGATTAACCAATGGTCATAGACCTTGGTATAGTATAATAACGGGCTATTCAGACATTTCTCTAAGTTGGTTTGAAATACAACAAAGGACCTGTCTGATTATTTCACCCGTCTTTTAAAGGTATGTTGCTTTGTTTTGAATAACGATTGAGTGTGAGATGTGCAAGAGGCAATAAGTAGCATGTGAGAAAGAACGTAATGCTTAGTGATGCTTGTTTACTTTTTTTAAGTGTGCGCGTAAATGTGCGAGTCTCGGGTATTGTTTACAGCAAGCTACCTTCGGCCGCTGGTTATTTACTTTTTCATGTGTGCGCGTAAATGTGCGAGTCTCGGGTATTGTTTAAAGCGAGCTACCTTCGGCCGCTGGTTGTTTACTTTTTTTATGTGTGTGCGTGAATGTGCGAGTCTCGGGTGCATTGTTTACAGCAGGCTACTTTCGGCCGCCGTTATAACAGTAGCATAATAGTATGCAGTATATGACGGCCGGAACAAAAGGTAACAAGTTACAATACTCATAAGTTATAATCGTTTTTGCAACAAGTACATTGTTTGGATTATAACGGGTTGTTAATATGTTACTATGTATATATTTGAGTGTTATTGTATATTATGTTTTGTGTGAATTGCTTTGATATAACTAAAAGTTGGTTTGAAATACAACAAAGGACCTGTCTGATTATTTCACCCGTCTTTTAAAGGCGAAATACTTCTACCCCGTGAAAAATCGCGGGTATAACATTTGCCTTACAAACAATTGTTTGTGTTCTGGCAGTTGTAAAAGCTATTCAAAGAGAAAACAACATATAGTTCAGAGAGAAACGTTATATATGGAGATCTATGCACTGACAGATGTTTATATTAAAATACACTAGTTTGTTTTATAAACAAACAGTTCCCGAATGTGGTCCAGTTGTCCAGGGCACGTGGTATCATAAAACTCTCCTTCCCCAAGCCAGAAGCTTGACCAAATTGATCAAACTAGCTAAGGGCTGAACCCTGAAACCCACCCACTAATATTCAAATCCACTTCTGCCGACTAGAAATTGAGCTTATGAAAGGGAGTAAGAAGGGGCGAGGTCGTCTTTTCTCTTTACAAATAAAGGATGTTGTTTTGAGAACTGACAATGAAGCACTTATCTGTCCTGTTTGTGTCTGTCTATAATATCACAAAATCGTTCAGAACAAAATTTAGAACACTAACAACCTCTACACCAGTGTTTCCAAACCTTTTTGGGCTGCAGCACACCTTTTGCACTGAAAGAATATATATCATTATTTGTTGAACCCAAAAGTCGGTGTTTGAATGTTACAGACATGTCACTGTTTAAGAATTAACTTCCATATATGGTGTTGCCTTCTACTGCAAGTTAGTTGTTAGTTATCAATATTATAACTGTGGTTGCAATGATACTAAACATTAAATATGATAACGCTTTGCTTATTAGGAATGTTAGTTATCAATATTATATCTGTGCTTGCAATGATATTAAACATTACATATATTAACGCTTTGCTTATTACAATGTTAGAGTTATCAATTTTATATGTGCTTACAATGAAGAACGCTTTGCTTATTAGGAGTGTTAGGTGCATCATTATTATAAAGGAGACATTAATACAATGGAGTTTTAACACATCTCTTGCGAAAGAAATGCTCGCTCCAAAGTTAACCAAAACACATTTGGAGGTCACGTCTCCACACCTGGACTTCTCGAGACAATGATTCAACAACAAGCTCTTGGGAACTGTGGACATGTTTTGTGAAACGTGGCTCCTCAAGATGGTCCGCAACAACACTCTCTCGGGAGAATTCGACAGACCGACAATAGTTTTGAGAACTGAGACAAATTGTTATGAAACACTAAATACTGTTTAGACTTCTGTTATGCATGTTACTTAACTTTGATGAATATATTAGCAAAGGAGACACCAGGGTCTTCAGAATAATCTGACCGGAGGTGCGTGTGGATGGATTCTCTTCTTGCAAGAATAAAAGGATATGATCTCAGATGATTGAAAGTTGAACTTGGGAGTACTTATTGGTAAATCTATTATTAGTCTCTTCAGTTACAAAGCAGAACAAAGGAGCACTGTGTTGTAAACTAAAATAAAAGTGTGAAAAACGACATCATTTGAATCAAAGTCCAAACATGATCAATTGTCAGTGTGAGTAAATTCAAAAGGGTTATAGACTGAGGAGTAGAAATTTGAATTGTGTTCCCTCGCTACTTCGCGCTTCAGCTATTGCGAACTCAGAGCTTCGCAGATTTTTTACAAGAAAAAAATAAATAAAAAATGTAAAGATATTAAGTTAAAATTATAAATTACATCATCTTATAAGAGGTGGAAACAAAATATTCAATAAGAATTAGTAATTGCATCAAAGAAATGGTCAATAACATGGTGAGAGTTCAGGAATCGCATTGATGACGTCATGGCTGTTTACAGGCGCATCTTCACCGCCCAAAAAAACAATGTTCACAATTCCCAATAACGATGTTTCTTATGTGCAAAAAAACTGCAGAAGATCCTCCATACGGATTACTATAATGTTTTTGCTTGATGGTGCTTTTTTGCACGTGTTACACGTTTCTTTAAGCATTTTTGAAGGGGCACCCCTACTTCGCGGAAATGCACTTATTGCGGAGGTCCCGGTCCCCATTAACCGCGATAAGCGAGGGAACACTGTATATAACTCTAACGAACAGTCACATTACTTGTTGCCTTTGATTTTGTGTGGCTCATTGCCATCTTCATAGGATGAACGCTGGGAGTGACTCCAAGAATGGCGTCCGTTCCTCCTCAGTACCCTGAGAAAGTGGAGTCGTTTCTGGGCCTTCTTCACTACAACTGTGGTGTTTGTAGACCAGGAGAGCCTATCCGTGACATGGACTCCCAGAAATTTGAAGGACTGGACCCTGTCTACACATAAACCGTGAATGAAGAGTGGGGCCAGGTCTGTGCTGTGTTTGCAAAAGTCCAGGATTATTTCTTTAGTCTTTGTGGTATTTAGTGTAAGATTGTTCGCCGAGCACCAAAGAGACCTCGTCTCTGTAAGCCGACTCATCCCTGCCTGAGATGAGTCCGATCACAGTGGTGTCATTGGCAAATTTGATGATGGAGTTTGACTGGTGGGCTGGTGTGCAGTCGTATGTGTACAGGGAGTACAGAAGAGGACTCAGTACACAGCCTTGTGGTGAGCCAGTGCTCAGTGTAATGGAGGTGAATGTGGTCGGCCAGTCAAGAAGTTCTTTATCCAGCAGCAGATTGAGGAGGATAGTTCAAGTTGGGAGAGTTTGTCCTTCAGAATGTCCGGCTTAATGATGTTAAAGGCTGAGCTATAGTCATTGAAAAGCATCCTCACATAATTCCCCTGGTGCTCCAGGTGGCTCAGTGCTGTGTGTAGAGCTACGGCGATAGCATCCTCAGTGGACCTGTTTTCTTTATAAGGAAACTGGTGAGGGTCAACTGAGGGTGGGGTTGTATTTCTGATGTGGCGGGCCACCAACTTTTGAAAGCACTTCATGATCACAGGCGTGAGAGCTACAGGCCTGTAAGCTGAGAGTTTGATATCTAAGTAATGTTGAAACCAGCTCTCAAAATTATATTCATGGGAGAGAGTTTAATATCTAAATGTCTACTGTTGATTTATGAGAGTTTAATATATAAGTACTGTTTAATATCTAACTATACTGTTGAAAACAGTAGATATTTAGATATTAAACTCTCAGGAATCTAATTTTGAGAGCTGGTTTCAACAGTACTTAGACATTAAACAGTACTTAGATATTAAACAGTATTAAGATATTAAACAGCATTTAGATATGAAACAGTATTTAGAAATTAAACTCTCTCTCTTAGATATTAAACTCTCCCATGATTATAATTTTGAGAGCTGGTTTCAACAGTAAACTCTCGGTCACCATTTGACCAGCAACCAAAAGCAACCAAAACTCCGGCGACCAGTTTCAGTCACGCAGAAAATGAGATGAGAGCAGATTTTGCATTTTCTAAGAGTATTTTTTTGCGCCTAATGTACACCAGACATGGCCGTGATATTTGAAAATACTTGAACCCTATCGGCCGTCAATGTTTTCATGAGTCTCCTTCTGAGTAACCCCATGCAGTGTCCTATCGTTATGCCAGCTTCACAGCCATATCTACGGCATAAATCCATTATAATGCCGATTCATTGTTTTTATTGCGTGAAATCTTACTCCACACAAGAATCTGAAGTTCCGCACCTCAGAAGATCTGAGCTGCGAACAACAGCAGGTGTGCGCCAGTGGCCAAGGAAAGCGGCAGCATTCAAGGAGAAGGACGCTCACTGCAACGTGCAGCACGGCAACTTGGGCGGAGAGACCAGTCGCTATACCTTTGACCTCTTCACCTCAAGAGAATGTATTTTTATTTATTGGCCGCATACAGGTCACCACAACACGCTTGATGAGAAGTACTTTCTGTGTCTTCATTGTAACCGCATGGTGCAGCCCATTAAAATGGTCCCTTCCAGCTGAATTATGTACAAAAAAAGGCCAGTGTAGATTCATTTATGCCACACTTGTGTGCTACTCATTTAGAATATCAAGGAATATCAATATTTAGGAGGAATTTTTCACAATAAGATTGGCGAAATTCACTCGTAACAAAAGAGGGATGGCAAGAAGCAATGCCGCAAGATGGCCAGCCGATGCGGCCGGCATTCGCCGCCGGATTACTGGTTGGCAAGTGCCACAGGATACTGCCGGACCACCGGCCGACCGGCTGGGAAATTAAACGTTCACTTTGCTCCTCCGTGATGTACAACCGTCAAATAGCCATCCAAGGAGCTCTATTTTATGATAAGTGCAATGACATCAGCCCACAACCTGGACTGAAATGATATCTCAACTTTCACTGCGGCGTCCCGCCATCCTTGCCAGCGCAAGTGCTCTATTTTAGGACAAGGCCGATGGCGTCAGGTCGTAACGTCAGTTTAACGCCCACTTTTTTCTCCTCAGAAAGGATTTAAAAACAGTAAGATATGAAGGTTTCATTTCATTCAATAAAGCATGCTAGTGTGAGAATTGACCCCGAGTCTCAGTTTCTCTTGTACGTCTCTGTATGGCTTCCAAAAATCCCCAAGAATAGAAGAGCACACGGCGTTGTAGATATGCGGTCAAAAAGGGGAAAACGCTAATAATACATAGGATGTTGCGAAGGCAGATAATCTTGTCATACCTGCAGGCTGTGTAATCTAGCCTTTAGAGATGGGGTGAGAATCTCAGTAATCTGGGAGGGGCTTGGAGTAGAGCTGTTGTTGCTCTGCATGAAGAGGTGCAAGATGAGATGGCTTGGGCATCTGATTAGGATTCCTCCCAGAGTTATACCCAGTGTGGTTTTACGGGCACGTCGCACTGGGAAGAGGGGGCTGAATCAGACATGCTAGGGAAACTATATCTCATGGCTGGCCCATGAATGCCTTAGGGTCCTACTGGAAACATGGGTGTAAAAGATGGGTGTAAAGGCTGTGGATAGGAATATCTGGGCTTCCCTGCTGAAGCCGTTTCCCAAAGCGACCCTATATCTAATTAAAGAGAAATTGGATGGATGGAAGGAGTTATACCACCCAAAACTGCCAATGGGTACTTGTGATGGCACATTGCAGAAATCTCTAACTTATGAGTATGATACTATTCTGTTTGGAGATTTTTCTTTTGTGGATGGGGGCAGGATCGCTGAGAAAGAATAACTGATTAGGATTTCATTTAATATTTAAGACTGTCATTTTATTGGATGGTTTTATGTCTAAAATATGTTTTGCTATCACTTTAACATGCTGTAAAATTTCATAGAAACTTTAACAAAAATACATGGAATTTTATTTGAAAAGAAGAAGGTCTCTGTCACTGCGTGGCCAAAGAGGGAACGCCTGATTGCGAAGCAACTGCCAAGCTTTCTGGTAGATCTCAGATGCATCTTTGTAGTCCAAGTAAGTGTGTAGATCATTCCTTCTGGAAAAGAAGTCATATTTTTATTTTCTTCTGTTCTTATCTGAATTTTATGGCAAACAAATGCATGTTAACTTCTACCAGAGATGTGCAGCTCAATTAATTTTTGGGGGGCTGAAAACTGCAAGGTGATATTGATATAAGCAGTCCTACATTTACGCACATATTTGTAAGCAGAAGCAAACTGCAAAAGATGCCACAACAACTCTATCTTAGTGGTGCTCAGATAGATGTGGAGTAGAGTTAAAAGCACAATAATCCTGGTTCCGTCACACATCTGTGGGGGAATGCATGACACGATATAGGAAGACAGTTCAGGTGGTGGACTACCATTTGAAATAAAAAAAACTGCATTTTGCAACAAGGCCAGAGTACTTAAGGTGCTAAGAGAACTCCCGTATACCCACCAACTGTGTGCAGTATAACGAGGGACACATTGAATCGGTTGCCCATCAATGGCAGGGCGCAATGAGACGAACAACCATTCACATTCACACTCATCTAGGGACAATTTAGAGGGTGCAACCAGCCTACCATACATGTTTTGGGATGTGAGAGGAAACTGGAGTGACTGGAGAAAACCCATTTCAAGCACGGAGAGGACATGCAAACTCCTCACAAGAAGGTCGGAATCCATTTGAGATTGAACCCTTAGAACTGTGACGCGGAAATGCCAACCACTCAATCACCATGCCGCTCCTTGCATTATTATTACAGTGGTACGTCTACTTACATACAAAATTGTCAGGTTATGAACCACCTCAATATGAACATTTCGTCTCTGCATACAAGAAAATAAAAGTCTAAAAAAATCAAACATACCTGGAATAGTAAATTACTATAGTGTTCCCTCGCTTATCGCAGTTAATGGGGACCGGGACCACTCGCGATAAGTGAATTTCCACGAAGTAGGGATTCCCCTTCAAAAATGCTTAATTCGAATTTAATTCCCCCCAAAAAAATATATTTATTTTATTTTATTTTTATTATTTTTTTAAAAAATGTTTACCCCCCCCTGTATACAGTACACCATATAGAATACGGGTAGAGAGAGTGAAATTCATGTTATAACAAAAAAAACTAAAATATGTTGTTTCAATGTAATATTTGTATTTTTTTCCCAAAAAAATCTGCGAAGCTCTGAGTCCGCGATAGCTGAACCGCGAAGTAGCGAGGGAACACTGTACTGCATTATACTTGTAGCAGTCTTTTTACAACTATAGGTAAAAAGTTGTTCTTCAGACTGTTCGTGCGGGCTCTCATGACTCTGTGTTTACCAGAGCATAAGATGGAGAAGGGTACGTGTCCTGGGTAGGTGGGGTCATCGCGAATCTTGGTGACCTGACAGAGGAGCTAGCTCGAGTGAATCTCCTCCAAGTGTGGAAGTGAAGAGCCTGTGATCCCCTGGGCAGGATAGATGACTTGTTGCAATCGATTCCTTTCTGATGCAGTACAGGTCGCATACCAAACTGTACATCCATAGGTCATGACACCCCCTACTCCGCAGTGGTAGACGTTTTTCACCAGATATGGGAGTTTGTTCCTCCCTCTTAAGTATTATCAAGAAGAAAAGACACTGCTGTTTTTTTAATGATTTGGGTAGTGTTCACAATCTAGCTCAGGTACTCTGAGATGTGCAGTTTGAGAAACAAGTTGCTGACATGCTTCCTTTCTTTTCCATTGATGCTCAGGCCAGTGTGTGGGGCACTCGGTCGATTTGCCTAAAGACGTTTAGCCGACTGACGTCTGGGTGAGGGCCATCTGGCCGAACGTAGAATTAGCCGAAAGAATAGTTAGCCGACTGGATAGCCAGCGGGCCAAAGGACGTTGCACCGACGCGCTCGCCCTGCTCCCGGTCGTGTGGGTTTTTCAATCTTAGCCCGCGGGCCATATATGGCCTGTTACAGATAACAACATTCATTTAGATTAACAAGGGCATTTATCCAAGGCCAAACACGCAGAACAGTACGTGACAGAAGAAAAAAAGTAGTTATAACAGTAAGTACTATAATGACAAGACAAAAAGCAGTTATAACAGTGGGTACTGTAATGAAATTGTAGTCCTACTCCAGAACATTTACACCATCATAGAAAACATTGAGATTAATCTTTGAATTAAGGTTCTCAGCAAATCATTTTGAAACTATATTTCCTGAAATAATGGGATTTTTTTTTGAATTAAAATATATTTAACAGGTATATATTTCCTGCAAATCTCGAACTGCGAAGTTATCAATTAAACAACTACTACTTTGTCTTCATACGTTCTCACGGCTGCAAGAAATGATTCCACAGTGCAAAGAAATTGATGGGGAAATATATTTTATTATTTAGACAAATGCATGTCTTACAAAGTTCAAATATGGTGCTGCTGCTTAATAAAAATATCCCTGAATACTCTTCCCGTGACAAGAGTATTCAGGAATATTTTGTATATTTATAATGTGCTACATTCACGCAGAGATACTGGAGGTCCTTGGAATCTTAAACTGAGCCCAGGCTAGTGATTTTCCCGGTAAAAAAAACGTGCATGAGAGGCGAAACGTCCAAATACAGCCACGAAAGCCCCAAAATACACAAAAAATGACTTTAAATCCAGCCGAAATTGGCATTTATCGATGAAATACAAATCCTGGAGCTTAAATACAAAGAATAGAGCTTTGCTGAGAACCTTAATTCAAAGATTAACGTCAGCGCAACGTCCTTCAGCTGGCTATCCGGTCGGTTAACTATTCGTTCGGCTAACTCTACGTTCGGCTAACTCTACGTTCGGCTAACTCTACGTTCGGCTAACTCTACGTTCGGCTAACTCTACATTCGGCTAACTCTACATTCGGCTAACTCTACGTTCGGCTAACTCTACGTTCGGCTAACTCTACATTCGGCTAACTCTACATTCGGCTAACTCTACATTCGGCTAACTCTACGTTTGGCCAGATGCCCCCTGAGCGAGATGGCCCTCGCCCAGACGTCAGTCGGCTGAACGTCTTTAGGCAAATCGACCGACCACGGTGTGTGATGTTGAAGTTAGGGCGAGGTTTATATTCTTTGTGTTTAGTTTAACATAATTGTCACTTCAATGGGCCGCCAGTGACTGGATTTGCTCCTTGTATGTTACCTCGTTGTCGTTATTGATTTTTCCAACAATGGTTGTATCTTCCGCAAATTTGATTAGGGAGCCAAGGTGGCAATACAGTCGTTGGTGTAAAGCCTGTACTCAGAATGTAGCAATGGAGAACTCTGGCGTTGAACAGTGGACAAAGATGTGGATGTGCCCATCATGAGATGTTGGGCTCCATTACTAAGGAAATCCTTAATCCACAGGGAAGAGGGACCTTCAAAGTTGCAGCATGGGCTAATGGAGTTGAATGAGAGCTCAAGTGAAAGAAAATCCTCCTGACACAGGTATGTCTTGGAGTTTTAGATGTACCTGAGGGCATTGTGAATACCAATGAAGAAGGCATCATCTGCTGATCTGTTGGACCTGTAGTTTAATTGATGTGGGTCCAAGCAGGTGATATATGGGCTTTTATGTAATATCACACTAGTCTATCCATACATATCATGACCACTGCTGTCTGGGCCACAGGGCGATAGTCATTCAGTCCATGACAAGAGAGGATTTGGGAACAGGGTTTATGGTGTTAGTGTTTAGGCAGGTGTTGACTTAGGCTTGCTTCACCTTAAAAATGCCTACCCGTGCATTCCAAGCAGTACGGTAAATTCATTCAAAACATCTCAGGGGAGTGGCAAGGCACTTTCAATACCTAAAGAAACAGCATATCAGAGCTATATATTTATAGGTGTGAAGATATGGTAATTATTTCAAAAATAAACACATGAAATGCAACAAAGTAATATGGTGTCAATGAATCAATGAACTGAATGACTGCCTTCCGGTTTTAGTAGATTTCAAATATACTGTAATGATGATCTAAGAAAGTTAATAAAGAGTCTACCTGAGAGAGTCGGGAAGAACAGAGGCATCAGTGGATGACACCAATGACAGGAATGAGTGGAACAGCTCCAGTTTACACAGTACAGACCTAGAGATTGAGAAAATAGGCACATAAAATTAAATTAGTTTAAAAATAAGATCTATGGAAATCAGACGCATTCGTTTTTTTTCCATTATGAAAGTACAGTAATACCTTGGGAGACAGGCTTAAGTGCATTCCAGGACCGAGCTTGTATGTCAATTTACTAGTACAGTGGTACCTTGAGATACGAGTTTAATGTGTTCTGGGACTGAGCTCGTATGTTGATTTTCTCGTAACTCAAACGAACGTTTCCCATATAACAACTAAAAACTAATTAGTTCCAACCCTCTGAAAAACCACCAAAAACAGGATATTGGATTGGAAAAACATTTTTATTTGTTCTCATTCGCCATCTATTAACAAGGTAATACATAACTAGTGGTTTAATAGTACGAAAAGGTGTTTAAAAGTCCTAAAATTAGACGGATTTTGAGACTTTTTCCATGGCAATGCGCTCGTAACATAAACAAATTTAAATTAACTTTTGTTTTAAATTTTGATAACTTTCTTCTCCCGGGATTGCTCTATTTACCCCGCCGGTTGTTTGCTTTCGTCTTCCCTTCAAAATATTCCCAAATTGATGCACACAAATGTCCTCAAAATAGAATAATGCACGACCACTTGCCAACAAGAAGTAGTAGGAGAAATAGAAATTAATCCATTCCCCAACTTTGAAAAAAAAACACCAAAAATAGGATATTATTAATGGAAAAACATCTTTTTATTTATTCTAATTCACCAACCATACACAAAGCAACAAATTCCTATCTAGTGGTTTTGATCGCTCATACTAAAACGTGACATTACTCAGTACAGACGGTACAAGTAGTGCAGGGGAGTGTGTGGACGGGAGAGGGAGAGAAAGGACAGAAGAGATTTGGCAGACGGCATGCGCTCATAACATTCAAAAAAATTAAATCCAATTTAAATGAACTTAGATTGTTATACATACACTTGAAAATAAGTTTTAATCTTACACTAGATTTAAACCGTCTTGTGCGATGACCGATTTGGAATTTCCTGATTGCCTATGCCTCAGAACCAAGTTTATCCCAGTTTTTTTTAAATTAGCAAACCAGCCATGACTCGCTTGAAAGATTTTCGAACGGTGTCTTTTTCAGATGCTTGCTTTGCTTTCAAGTCCATGTACAATCCGCTTGCTTTGTCGCAGATTATCGAATCAGTCACGCAATCTCCAGCAAAAAATGCAACCTGTACAGCCCGGTGCTCGAAGATATCTTTAAGGGAGGGAGGTTCAGCGAGAAAGACAGCCTTTCCGTACTCGGCCACCTGGATGGCCGCATCAGGAACCATCTTGTATTCTCGTATCTCATATTTGTCTCATATCTCAAGGCAAATATTTGCTCGGAATTTCCCCGATTTCTTGTATGTTGGGACACTCGAATGCCAAGGTATTACTGTACTGAACAACGACCTCGCTTTAGATGTACTCAGGGCCCTCTTGGTGACTCCTTGTTTAAAGCCATTGGCAGTGACATCAAGTGGCTGATCAGGCACATTACACCAGCTGACAGCTGAAACCCATAATCATTGAACATCATCAGTCACATTTGTTCTCGTCCTTACTGTCAAATTTTGAACTTTGTCACAGAAGGGCAGGCCATCAAAAAATGGATTGAAAAATTTTGACTGAAATTTGGGTTAAGAGAGGTTGAATGTTCTTGTTTTTCATTTTTGTTTCAAATGTTCACGACTCACTTAAATTCAGTCAGCATTGAACTATTTCCGTATTTGGCTTAACAATTTTTTTATTGTCGGACAAATATAGAAACGTACTCTAATATTTAATATTGCAATGGAGTTACACAAAACTACAAGGTATTTCAAAAAAGTATACTAGGAGTTGGTGTCTCATCGTGATGCAGACAATCAAACTTCAGTCTTCCAAAAATATATTGGTGCATTTGCTTTGCTTAGTGCGTGAAACAGGAAAATAATCGGAGAATTCTTCGACATGGATATTGGCATTGTGGAGATTACTTCAAAGAGGAAAAGAATAATATAGTTTATCAAATATACTTTCTGGCACCAGCTGTAGAAGTTTTTGAATAGAAGGTTTTCTAAGATTAGTAGAGCACGCTACCTGCACCACTAGGTGTGACGCGGCCTTGTCCAGACTTGTGTTGGAGCCGAGTCTGGGCCTGGCTGAAGGGAAACTCCAATCTAGACTGGAGAAAAACTGGTGGCGACAGTGAGAAACCAGCAGGCAGATCTGATACATTGGAGCATCTAAATAGTATGGAACAAACAAAAAGTGAGCGCACTAAATACAACCTTGAGTATTGACATGGTGCATTACTACTGTGAAAAGAAACTAAAACTATCATCCTTGTATTAAGAACAATTTTTACAGGTAAAATTCCCATCAAACTCATTAGGATAGGGGACACGATAAATGAATGAGTAACTGAAATTGAATTCATTTATTTTTCACAATTTCTATAGTGCCCCATCTTTTTCAGAATCAAGTTTGCAAATAGACCATTAGGACAGGCTGTTATATATGCATTGAATTGAGCTACAGACTTAATAATGAGATAACCACGTAATGTGCTAGTTTTTTTTTTACCACACTGTTAGGCTCACCTTGTGATCAAAGCTCTTTGCATGGCATCTTGGCTAAAAGGGCACTTCCCAACCACCACCGTGCTAAAGTAGAGTGCCTCCTCTAGATAATGGGACAAGAGTGCACCCTGGAAGCCCACCACCCCCCAGCGGGCCATTTTATCACTGCAGGAGAGAGACAGAGTCGGCTCTCCTCGACCTGGCTTTACCCGCAGTAATCCTGTGCTATGGTAGCCCAACCCTGGTTGAAGAGGGTCAGTGAGCCCACCTGGTACAGACTTGGCTCCTGTTCTTAGAGTATCATGAACTGGTGAATTCAAGTCCACACACACTGTATGGTTAATGCTTGAAGCACTGCTAGTAATTCTTGCCAGCTCTGAGAAAGCTGAAGAATGTAAGATGTTTTCCTGATGTGTTTTGGCAGATGGATTCTGCGGGCACTCGTCACCAATTTTAGACAAGGATGTAGGAGAAGCACGTTTTGGAATCAAAAGATCCTCTTGTTTTGTCTCTTCGGTGTCCTTTTCTCCTCGAGTGGGCCGGTTGAAGTTTTGCACTGAAATAAGCACTTCAGCTTTTCTTTTCAAGCCACCTATAACTGTCCCTTGATTATTCTGTATAGATGTGACAGAAGCCCATGGTTGAAAGTGCCTGCCATTTACAGGTATTATAGATGCATCACCACCTAGTAAAACAATACAACCCAAATGATACATTAATCTTGTGGAGAATTTCAGAAATTAATAACATAACATTTTTAAATCCCTGTATAACAAAAAAAGATTAACACAGTGGTACCTCTCCTTACAAAATTGGCACCAGAAGTGTTTTCGAAAGTTGGATTTTTCGGTGATAGAAGCAAATTTTAAATTTGTATTAGCATAATTGGTTCCGCGATCTTTAAAACTACAGACGCTCCCCACGTTACGAACAAGTTACGTTCCGAACGATCATTTGTAAGGTAAATTCATTCGGAAGTTGCTTCAGTGCTATATTTTGTATTATAATTAATATAATAAAAGGATAACACGCACAGACTTTTTTCTCTCTCCATTTTTTCTCAGTTCACACCAAGGATTGCACCGGTACTGATAACTGGCAAATGCTGAACACACGTCACCATGACAAAACATGTATTCACAAAATATGGTATTCACAAAATATGGTATTCACAAAATATGGTATGGAAACCTGGTAAAATTAACAAGCAGTAAGAACACAATTCTCAAAAGGAATTTACAATTTTAAAACTTTAAAATCTAATTCATCATCATAAAGTGATGATTTTACATTTTTCAAAGTCTGATTCATCATCATCCAATTCACCAAACATATGATTCCATTCTTCTTGAGTGTGAGCGCCAACCAATGGTGGCGGGGCGAGCCGCGAAGCCTATCCAAAGGTAGCGCTCCGTGGGTGGACTCGAGTGGAGGAGGGTGGGGTGGTTGGTAGCTTCTCCGAGACCTCTTTTCCCTGGGAAAGGTGCGCCCTGGGGCCGTATTTGAAAGCGCTCCAGTAACTTTAAAATAAAATTTGAAAAGCATTCCCCCTGTTAGAAGGGCATTTTTAAGCATTTATTTGCCATGCCCGGGGGCTGGTTTTTCTTCAGTGTTGATGCCGCTTATCCTCCATGGTGGCGCAGTTTATTCTTCGTGCTCTGCCATCTGACCTTTCCCAGGGGATTGCCGCAGTTTTAATACATTTTTGGAATACTACTTTGACAGAACGCTGCCAGGGTGCGTGTAGTCTGCCACCTTGATTTCTCTTCTCACCTGAAATCTCGGGCGTGACGAGACTTGGGTCGAGAAAGGAAAATTCAAAATGGCGCAAGTCCAAACCTCCGAAAACCTTGCGATTTGGTCAAAAAAGCGAAGACCCGAACTTTGCTTCAGTCTTTGGTACAAAATTTTGCGCATTATACTCGAATAAATACAGTACATATGTATTTATGCAAAAAAAGGAATGTTCATTTCTGGGTAAATATCAAAGATCAATGAGTACACAAAACACGTCCTAAACAAAATTAAATGAACAGATATAATTTTGTATTAAAAAAAAAACTTACACGGTGTATGACTGATGAATAGGAGGAAGGAAATTCCTGGTTGAAGTCTCCATTTGCCTTGATGCATTGACTGACAATACACAGAGCTTCCCTTTCCAGTCACAGCCGTGTGCAATTCATGGATTAAATATCTACAAATACACAGAAAAATGATTTTCATCTACAATAAGCATTCAGAGGTTTTATTTCACTACATCTGAGCAGGATTTGATAACAAAAATAGCTTCTTACTTAAAATATGGACCACAAATGAATATTTTGTACAAACCTAATACAACCTCGTCTTGCAATGACTTCTGCATGGCTGTCATTGAGCACATCCCCTACCCAGAGTTGAAACAAAAGTCAGCCAGAGAAAGATTCATAAACAGTAAATGCAGTACTAGTAGAACTAAACTCCTACTTTTTGTATATACCGTATTTAGTTGCATATGAGCCGCTTTTATTGGACGCTAAATGACTGAATCGAGGGTACAGCTTATATGCCACATCAAAATGGCGCCCATCCAAACGCTGTGGCGTCACAACGTAAGCGAATGCCAATAAGGTACTTTATTTCAAAATAGAGAAAGAATAAACAGATAAAGCACTAAACAAAATTAATTTTGACGTTTATGAGTGAAACATGAAAAAAGCGTATCTTCCATAAAACGCAAACGTTCCTATCATTGCTTGCTCCGGGCACGACCATCTTGGTGAGGTCAGGCCGCAGCCATCTCAGTGAGGTCGGGGCACGGCTGTCTCAGGCAGGTCGGGGCGCAGCCATCTAATTTTTATTTTTTTCGGCAAACGCGAGTAGCCTTGATTTTATTTGCTTTATTTCTTGTTTGAAAGTGACAACTGTTGGAGTAATATGAACCATCAAAATAATTGAGTTATCGTGACATTAGAAGATATAACTGCCACAACATCTTAAACTTCTGCTAAGAAAATTTTAATTTCTGTAATTTGAAAGCATCAGGTTCTCATCAAGATACTTTTCTTTTTTCAAATTGAATATTTGATATTTTACATTTACAAATGACAGGCATATCAACTTCCTTATATTGACCCTAATAATGTGCTTTTGATTCATACATTATCTCAGAAAAACCACCTGTCATGATTTCTCTTCGGATTTTCTCTTTAAAGTAACATTTGCACTCCCTATTAAAACCATGAATATGGAGGTGAAAATTGGGAGTCAGTAGGGCGACTTGTACACGAGAAATTGTAAAATTCCAACATTTCAGGTATATATGTGGGAGGAAACCGGAGTAAACACACGCGAGGTCCACACAGGATGGTCCGGACCTGGGATCAAACCCTCAACCTTAGTTCGGTGAGGCTCCGCACTACCCTAGGGGCCCCCTATGAAAATACTTATCAATGAATTTGATTGCTTAAATTTTAGGAACTATAGAACATTTTTTTTCTTTTTAATTAAAAAGCCCACCGACCTTTGGGGCTCATGGCAGTCTGTCCAATACATTTTGTCCCAGTTCCAAGAGAAACAACTTCTTTCTCAACTGTGACATAAGAGACATGAAATGATTAAATGAACAATGGGAGTAAAATAATTGTACTTATAGAACTTTTTAATGAGTGAAATCAATGCTATGTGACACAAACACTGCACAGGGTGATTGAAAAATAACTGCAGTGGTACCTCGTCTTACGATCGTAATCCATTCCGAGACTGTGATCGTATGACAAGCTTTTCGTAACTCAAGCGGACGTTTCGATTGAAATGAATTGAAATTAATTTGTTCCAACCCTCTGAAAAAACACCAAAAACAGGATAATGGATTGGAAAAAAGGTTTTATTTCTTCTAATTCGCCATACATTTACAAAGTAATAAATAACGAGTGGTTTAATAGTAATAAAATGTGTTTAATAGATGTAAAATTAGACGCATTTCGTGGAGGGAAGAGACGATGACACACACTGAGGCGGAGGTGGGGGCTGTTTCAGGGGGGACTTTATCCACGGCAACAACACACTCGTAAACAAACAAACACATTTAAATTAACTTGGATAACTTTATACAGACACTCAACTTTTAATGTAACTTCACACAAAACTGAATTCTAATTTTGTTTTAATCTTTTTTTTACTTTAGTTCTAAGGGTTGAACCCACCCGGACGTTTTCCCGGAGTTTTCCAAACGAACGCATCAAGAGTTCTTTGTTTTTGAATCCCCCCCCCCCCCCCCCCCCTTCAAAATATTTCGATAATGACGCACACAAATATCATCACAATACGCATAATCCAAGTTTAAGAATTAGCGCGCCACGTCACTTGTGGGTTTTCCTTCTTGATGACGTGTCTCTTCAAGGCACGCAGGTTCTCCGCATTGTACACTAGTAGCGGCTTAATTTTACAGTCACCGCTCGCATTAGAACACAACGCTAGCGTTAAGCAGTCCTTCGTGGGTTTGTGTCCCGGTAATGCCTTCTCCTCTGCCACGATGAATGTCCGCCTGGGCATCTTTTTCTAAAAAAGACCAGTTTCATCGCAGTTGAAAACTTGCCTTGTCACTTTCCTTGGCGATAAGTCAACTTGCCGAAAGACATTTAATCGACTGACATCTGGCCGACAGCCAACTCGCCGAAAGACCATCTGGCCGAACGTAGAATTAGCCGACCGACTATCAAGCCGAAGAACATTTAGCCGACGTGCTCGCCCCGCCCACGGTCGCGTGTGTACAAGTTTTTCAACCTCGGCCCGCGGGCCATATACGGCCCGTTACTGATAACAACATTCATTTAGAATAACAAGTTACAGATAACAAAATCTTTTGCTTCCCCTATGTTATCCCGTAGTCCAGGTTTTGGTGGACTTTGTTATAAATAAATTATCACTGAAGGCTACCTATTTTCCTGGCTATGAGGCGCACTTAAGTCTTACATTTTCTCAGAAATAGACAGTACGCCTTATAATCCAGTGCGCCTTATATATGGAAAAAACAGAAAACCAAAAACGAAAAACCACCACTGTCGGATATTAAAAAAACAAAAACGCCTGAACTGAAACAATACTGTTAAATATGCAGATGCCATCTTATTTTTACAAAATCTTCCATCATATAACTCCTCCCCTACTGCAAGATTTTATACAAAAACTTCCAAAACATCAACCATGGCTGGCTCTAAAGGCGAAAGGTGTAGTGAGTGCTTCATACCTGGAAGTCAATAGCAATTACCATATTTTCACGACTATAAGGCACACTTTAAAGTCTTACATTTTCTCCAAAATAGACAGTGTGCCTTACATATGGAAAAAATGTCATACATTGAGGGTGCGCCTTATAATGCGTTGCACCTAATAGTCGTGAAAATGCGGTACTTGCAGTGTGTCTGACTCATCATTGACTGAATCCTTCTGCTGTGGTAATTGCGACTCCCTGGTGTGCATTACCATTAGGGGGAGCCATAACAGAATTACAGAAAATACATAAAGTATTGGTCTACTTTCAAAAAACGTTCTGGAAGTTTTCACTCTGTAATGATTTAAAAAGTACTTCTGTTGTTTTGGTAAAAAGACAACCAAAGCCCCTCCTTACACAATGAAAAGTAAAAAATAAAACCCTATTTGCAGCCTCACAAAAAGGAAAAGTGAAAATTTACCTCGCATATGGACATTTACAAAATATAAAATAAAAAAGTTGGATAAACTGAACCCATTTTAACCCAAGATAACAAGCTTTAGATCTTTGCAACATTTTCAGAACATTTACATAAAATGATATAAAAAGGAAAAATATTAGTGTCATAAAATGAGGAAAGTGGACATTTTGGATGGAAAAAAAAGAAAGAAAATTAAAAAACGTAAGCAAGAATTCACTTGGATCTTTTAGTGTGTTGGCTCGGTGTTGTCCTTCTCTTGAGCATTGATGTGGAACTAGCGTTCATCACGCAACTGCGCCTCAGTTATCTGTGGTGGTCGGTTGATGTAATTGAAATTGAAAATTATCGATTATTTATCGATTTGGCCTGCCTACTCTATCACTAGCCAATAATAGTTGGTGAAAGCGATCATGTATTCCTACGACTACGAGGCAATGACATATCCCTATGCCTGCGAGCAGGCAATGACGTATCCCTATTCCTGTGAGAAGGCCTTGATAAAACCAAATCGAATTCAGATTGGTTAAAGCAACAGTCTTATCGACACTTGTTTAATGCAGCACAGCCTGCAGAACTGATTGTGAAAGCCTTGAGGCAGATTTCTGAACCTGGCAACAAATAATGGGTGAAATGTGATTGGTTAAATGCTTCAATATGAAAACACATCTGGAAGCAGTGTAACCTAGGGGAAAGCAATGAAAGGAAGCTAACATACAATTTGGAATTATTTAATAAGTATTGATGGAATAAATAAAACATATGATTCACATATGACATGCACATGTATACATACATACATGCACATGTATACATACATACATGCACATGTATACATACATACATGCACATGTATACATACATACATGCACATGTATACATACATACATGCACATGTATACATACATACATGCACATGTATACATACATACATGCACATGTATACATACATACATGCACATGTATACATACATACATGCACATGTATACATACATGCACATGTATACATACATACATGCACATGTATACATACATACATGCACATGTATACATACATACATGCACATGTATACATACATACATGCACATGTATACATACATACATGCACATGTATACATACATACATGCACATGTATACATACATACATGCACATGTATACATACATACATGCACATGTATACATACATACATGCACATGTATACATACATACATGCACATGTATACATACATACATGCACATGTATACATACATACATGCACATGTATACATACATACATGCACATGTATACATACATACATGCACATGCATACATACATACATGCACATGCATACATACATACATGCACATGCATACATACATACATGCGCATACATGCACATGCATATATACATACATGCACATGCATACATACATACATGCACATGCATACATACATACATGCGCATACATGCACATGCATACATACATACATGCACATGCATACATACATACATGCAGGCTCTTTAACTTAAAAAAGGCTGTGGGTTAGGACCTCCTGAATTCGGATACAGTATAGATGTGCTTCTATATATATGTATGTGTATGTATATATATATCTCAGCAACACAGTTACCTATTTATATATTTATTCATGTATTTATTTATTAACTTACTATTAAGTACCTATTTGTGTATAATGCCTTTCCTATTCCTGCATCCTCACCCTCTTCCTATTGCAACAAAGAAATTTCCCGATTACGGGATGAATAAAGTTATCCAATCCAATCCAATGCACATGCATACATACATACATGCACATGCATACATACATACATGCACATGCATACATACATACATGCACATGCATACATACATACATGCACATGCATACATACATACATGCACATGCATACATACATATATGCACATGCATACATACATACATGCACATGCATACATACATACATGCACATGCATACATACATACATGCACATGCATACATACATACATGCACATGCATACATACATACATGCACATGCATACATACATACATGCACATGCATACATACATACATGCACATGCATACATACATACATGCACATACATACATGCACATGCATACATACATACATGCACATGCGTACATACATACATGCACATGCGTACATACATACATGCACATGCGTACATACATACATGCACATGCGTACATACATACATGGACATGCGTACATACATACATGCACATGCGTACATACATACATGCACATGCGTACATACATACATGCACATGCGTACATACATACATGCACATGCGTACATACATACATGCACATGCGTACATACATACATGCACATGCGTACATACATACATGCACATGCGTACATACATACATGCACATGCGTACATACATACATGCACATGCGTACATACATACATGCACATGCGTACATACATACATGCACATGCGTACATACATACATGCACATGCGTACATACATACATGCACATGCGTACATACATACATGCACATGCGTACATACATACATGCACATGTAATAATGTAATAGAACGGCATGCCGTTGAAATAGCTTTGACGATATATATTCCATGCAACACGCTTATTTATTTACTTATCTATTACCTATTCATTTATGTCTTAAATGTATTTTCCTGTCTCTATTCTCACCCTCTTGCTATTGTGAAATTTACCTAATACGGTATGAATAAAGTTATCTCATCTAAGCTAATGTGAATATAATCCAGGGTAGTGAAATAATTGTTTACGTGTAGAATAATCATTCCTGAAACATAACTGTCAACTTGTATTTTTTTATTAACGTATTTAATACGTATTTTACCATTTCAATTCGGGTACGCCGTACACAGACTTTTGTACGGGGAATTTTATTTTTTCTTTAAATCGCCAATATTTATGAAAACCGATCTCAACAAGACCGTTTTGGCTAAAATCCAGATAGTCTCGTAGGCTGGTAGCCAACGACGCTACTGTCATCGATCATTACTATTGTCACGGTATATCAGCAACAATTATCCTCAATCGTAAGTATTTTTAGCGGTGCATGCGGCAAATTATTGCATTGTAAACTTTTTCAATTGAATAAAATAATTTGTACGCAAATTACCTTTGTTATTTCTTTTACACTGTCTGGTTACCGCGAGTAAACATGCTTCGTACGATGTTTGTAAGGTTGTTGTTTTTTGTAAGCGGAATCATAATCATTTATACGGGCAGTTATCGGCAGAGGTTGACCGGTATGTAACATACCTTTGTTCGAATTTGCACATTGGGTCATTTTCACCACAGCAGCTAGCGGGGTCCACTCTCTGCCCGCCTCTGGCTTTCCCCTCCGTGGAAGCTTGTCGAAATGCTCGTAGCATAATTTAGCAATTTCATCAGGGGCCACCACGGGTCCTATAAATCGAGATCCACATGAATTATAGCATGATGAAATAATTAGATGACGTATTCATACGACCCTATATCTTCAGAGAAATGTAATGTCTTACTTGAACCAGCCATTATTAACATGCACACTACTTCTCTAATTTTTAAAGGTTGGGAAGACGCGTTTAAGACCTTTACTGCCTCCTACTGGTATGAAAGCTGTATCGATATGTACTGTTCTCCTTCACTTCGCGGCTTCAACTTTCGCGGCGTCGCTACAAAGAGGATGTTTCTGAGGTATATATATTTTAAAAAGATCATATTATGTAATCTACGTGTAAATTCGCAACCGGACAGATTTAAATGGCGGTGCAAAGTGGCGGAAGTCAGAGCAGCAATTCATCCCTCAGCGCCGAAAAAGGAATCTACATTAGAGGGAGAATGGGCGTCTCAAATATCATATATACAATGCCGAGATGCATTTCCTCTCGCCATTTCCATTTTTGGTGTGTGTATTTTGCTTTTTTTTTAGTTGCCTCATAAATGTTGACCCTCCCCGAGGGAGAGATACTACATACTACTCAGTACTTAACTCTAGTGATCTAAATAAGTAGCAAAACACACCCTATTATATTCAAAGCTAAAGCCCACTTTGGACTGGAGAAGGGGGCCTTTAAATGGAGTCAGAACAAGCTTTTCGTAACTTGAGCAAATGTTTCCCATTGAAATTAACTGAAAACAAATTAATTCAATACCTGTCAACTTGTACGTTTTACACATATTTTATACGTTTATTTACCATCTCAAATCATGTACGCCGTACACTAACGGTACGGGGAAAAATTGAAAACAAAAAATCGCCAAGATTTATGAAAACCAATCTCAACAAGACCGTTTTGGCTAAAATCCAGATAGTCTCGAAGGCTGGTAGCCAACGACGCTACTGTCATCGATCGTTACTATTGTCACAGTATATCAGCAAAAATTATCCTCAATCGTATGTATTTTTTTAGCGGTGTGTACGGCAATATCGATAAAGGATGACATGCGCATGCATAGATATACACAGAGTAAAAAATGTTTTATTTCTTCTAATTCGCCACATATTGACAAAGTAATAAGTAACGAGTGGTTTAATCGTAATAAAATGTGTTTTAATAGAAGAAAATTAGACGCATTTCGCACAGGGTAGAGATATACACGGAGGCGAGGAGGGTGTTCGGGGGGACTTTATCCGAGGCACTCGTAAACAAACAAACCAATTTAAATTACCTTGGATAAATATATACAGACACTCAACTATTTAATTTTGACTGATAAGGCATTTAGATTTTCACAAACTATAGTGATGGAATAAGTAAGATTGTTGTGATTTTTGTTCATTGGGGTATGAATCCTGACCAAATAGCTGTATGCAAATGTTAAGCACGCACTAAAGACGACGACAAAATACAGCAGCTAAAGAAGCATAGCAAACACTTATACACTACAAAATACACAGTATACAGAACAACAAAACTGAGTCGATCTAAAAAACAATATTAATTTTGCACCACAGAAAGGAAAAGATGCATGGATCATACTGATAATGTCGATAATTGCCCTTATAAATGATTATGATTCCCCTTACAATCGTAAAAAAAATACATACAATTGAGGATAATATTTGCTGGTATACCGTGACAATAATAACGATCGATACAGTAGCGTCATTTGCTACCAGCCTACGAGACTATCTGGATTTTAGCCAAAACGGTCTTGTTGAGATCGGTTTTCATAAATATTGGCGATCTTTTTTTCTCCCCGTACAAAAGTTGGTGTACGGCGTACATGATTTGAAATGGTAAAAAACGTATAAAATACATATAAAAAGTACAAGTTGACAGGTATGATGGATACATGAAGGCACAGAACAGACTGCAGACGACCTGTACACAGCTAAAGGCCTACCGTGCCTACCAAAGAATGTATGGGATCTATATCAATTTACATTCAATAACTTTGGATCAGAGGAAGCTCACAGAGTGGGTCGTGATGAGAATTTACTAGACTTCAGCTGAAGGAGGGGTCAGAGTAGCCAGCGCCGGGAGATATGTCCATCCCCCAGCCTGACCAGTTCGAATCCCAAGCTACCCCCAACAGTTAAGCTAGTTTTATAAAATTATAAAGAATACATTCTATACTCCACAGAATGTATTCCAAAATTGAGCCATGGGAGGAGCCATGTCTCAACGGGGGGGGGGGGGGGGGGGGGGGGGTGATGGACATGGTACAATGTGTGTTCCATGTCCCAGAGGTCTAAATACCTACTTTAATTTTTCTTAGGAAAGGTTTAATTTGTTGCAGACATAATTTGCACGGTAACCTCAGGCCCAAACGAGGGCTAAGACCAAAAGGTACCTACCCATTTGAAATTATACACATGGATTTTATTGAATTATCCAGAAACAACCAGTATAAATACTGTTTAGTCTTGATTGACTCATTCTCTAAATGGACTGAAATAGTCCCCGCAAAATCACCAGGCACATTAATGGTGGCTAAGGCCATCTCTAAACACATCATCCCAGAACATGGGATCCCTAGAATCATCTGGAGTGACAATGGAGCTAAGTTACTCGGTCGACCACGCCTGTCCAAGTGCCCGGAGTTACTCGGCCGACCTCGCTGTTGTTGTTGTTGTTGTTGTTGTTGCACTACAAGCGCCTGAGGATTGCCCTCAGATAGCGCTAGAGTTGCCACTGGAACGCGGGTTATTTCATCCGGGGGGTAGTCGGAGGTGAGGGGCAGTCAAATGTCTCCGGCTGGATGAAAAACGTAGGGTGCCACGTTCCTTGTTGGCAGCTCTGAGTGGTATTTGTTGGAATTCGCAGGCCGCGGCGAGCGGCCTCTCAGGAGACACCACGTGAAGGTTTCCAACTTTGTCTCCCCGACCTCGCTGTTCCAGTTGTTCCAAGATAATCGGCCGACCTCGCTGTTTCAGTTGCCCCAGCATACTCGGCCGACCTCGCCGTTCCAACTGCCCCAAGCTCCTGTGCCGAGGCCACGCAAAATACTCCCGTTGCCACAGGGGCCGCCATTCGCACCCGTGCCGAAGCCACGAACCAGGGTTCCGGTGACGGACGGCCTTTCAAGCACCGCTCTGCCAAGCACCGCTCTGCCAAGCACCGCTCTACCAAGCACCGCTCTGCCAAGCACCGCTCTGCCAAGCGGCGCTCTGCCAAGCACCGCTCTGCCAAACACCGCTCTGCCAAGCACCGCTCTGCCAAGCACCGCTCTGCCAAGCACCGCTCTGCTAAGCACCGCTCTGCCAAGCACCGCTCTGCCAAGCACCGCTCTGCCAAGCACCGCTCTGCCAAGCACCGCTCTGCCAAGCACCGCTCTGCCAAGCACCGCTCTGATCTCGTTTCTGGCCGGCGCGGACGCCCGTCAGACCTGCCACTGCCTCGTCTCGTTTCTGGCCGGCACGGACGCCCGCCGGACCGACTACTGCCTCGTCTTATTTCAGGCTGGCACGGACGCCCGCCGGATCGACCTCTCCTTCGTCTGTTCATGGTTTGGTGTGGTCGACCCACGGAACATGGTAGGTCTCCCACCCGCCCTCCCTGCTTGTTCTCGTTTCTCATGTTAGAATTGACCTTGGGACGTCTAGGATCCGTCCCTTAGAGGGGAGGTACTGTCAGGAGTGGCTCGGTTGCCCCTCCTGGCATGATGTGATTATTGTTAGCAGCCGTTGCAATTAGGTGATTGTTTTCCTGGCTATTTAAGCATTATGAGTTTTGTTGATCGTCGTGGGATCGACTGATTTGTTCCCCTGAGTTTCCACGTTTGTCATGCCTACGTCTCTTGACGCCACGCCACGCTGCATGTTTCATTTCTGTATTAGTAAGTTTTCAAGCCAAGTTGTTGTCAAAACCTTTGTCTGTGAAAAACTCATCTGATGTCTACTCACCTGCCACGAGCACCCCTCACTTAACCTTGACCTTCCATGGTTTTTGCACATCTCACTTAACCTTGACCTCCCATAGACTTTGCACCTCTACACCTCCCATAGACTTTGCACCTCTACACCTCCCATAGACTTTGCACCTCTACACAGAAGCCACAATGAAAGCTGTTGCCACCCACATCACAGTGACTGTACTGTCAGTGGAAACCTGGGCGTGTCTGAATGCCCTGCCCACAAAGACTCAAGCTGCAAAACAAGATGGTGACATACTCCTATCATAGAGAAGAGTGAAGTAGTATGAGAGGACAATCCAAAGAAATACTATGAAGATGTGTGATATAATTTCATGGTGTTCCAGAAAAAAATGACTTGTGAATGAAAGTTGTTATTATGCGTAGCCATATACCCATTTCCACAGGTATCCCAACACGCTTGTAGCTTATAGTGACATGCAGTATCACCACATGGCAAACCATACTGTAAATTCTCGCACTTTTTTGAGGTGTGACTAGTCCCAGGATGTCGAGTCCTCTGAGTAAATGTACTTGTTTGATTTAAAAATTGGGTTCGCTCAGTCAGAGGAACGTAGAGGAATTTTTCTCAAGTACCACTGAATACCTCGGGTTTGTCCTCTGCCTTGACAAGTGACTTTTTTATTTTCCATACCCTGTTGAGAGTAATTGTTGATGATATTTGTATTCTACAACCTGGAGGGGAGGGCTACAAATTGATGTTTTTAAAGAAAAATATTTTATTTACTTCATGGGGGAAATGTGAAATCAATTGCGTTCTTATATTTGATCTCGCACCCTTTTCCACTTTTATGTATTTAAAGTTACTAGAATAGAATTTTAATTACACCTATTGGTACTGAAGAATATGAAATATTTTACTTATTCTTTTTATTGTATCTGTTTCATTTTGATATTACTACTGCAGGATTAAACTCTTGTTCTTAACACAACTACAATGTGAACGAAAGAAGTTGTATGAGATCCTTCAATTACAATATGAACGAAGGACATTGTCTGAGATCTTTCAATTACAATATGAACAAAAGGCTTTGTCTGAGATTCTTCAATTACAATATTAACACAAAGCTCTGTCTGAGATTCTTCTTCTGAGGCTGGATTCATGATGATAAGGTGACAGATGGTCTGGAGGGTGTGGATTCGAGGATGGAGAGTGTGAAGTCCGGAAGAAGACACCCCTCTCAACAGGCGTGGACCAGTCTGCTTCATTGTCAACCAGCGAATGAATATGCATTGTTGTAATACTATAACTGGGCAAATGAAGGTCTGGGCGATGTCTTTTACATCTTCCGTTTGGGACAGCAACACTCGGCGGGCTTATTCTTTGGGAGGGAGACCCGGAGCTCTGTATAGATCAATTTGTTAGGAATAAATCATCTGTGGATTAACTCACTCAACCCTGGTTTGTCTCCTCCGATGCTGAACACGCTCCGTTGTTAGACGGGATAAGACTGTTACGATCTCGCCGCGTAGTGCGACTGGATCGGTGGAGAAGTTGAACCCAGATGCAGAGTCGCCGAAGTAAATGGAAAGGTGAGGCAGATCTGTAGCTCTTGTAGGTTGATTTAATAAACGGGGTAACATAACTTAAATAACTTGGCTTGACCACTCATTACAAACGAAAAGAACATGCGGCGTGGCGTCAATGGAAACAGCAATGACTACCAGGATTAACAGGAAACGAAACCAGAACTAAACCAGAACGATCCGACGGCGTTCACAGAAAATCATACTGCTTAAATACCAAAAATAATCTAATCACGTAATTAGTGACAGCTGATAATTATCGTGACGTCATGCCAGGAAAGGCAATCCAGCCACTCCTGACAAAGACAGAGTTAAAAAATTTTACTTGTTACATTAATTTATATATTATATTTCATACTTTAATGACTTAAGAAACCATGGCGTACTCATTGCATGCGGCACAGTTAGCTACAAAATCTTTGATTTCAGCTCTCATGCTTGGCCAGAAGAGGGTGTCCCTGGCCCGTCTATAACAGGCCTTGCCACCAATATGGCTCAAGTGTATCCTTTTGAGCATCTCTGCCTCCATTCTGCATGTTGAATTCATCTCGGAATGGCCAGTAGTCTTGCACCGCCAGCTGTGTGTCCTCCTTGAAGTCAGGCCACCCGTGCAAAATTATTTTCTTCAGCTCCTGGAGTTTCTCATCCGTTTCTGTATGCTGCGCTATCTGCTGGTATCGGAAGGGAGTGACATTCAGGTGCTGGGCTTGGTCCAGCAGGGCATACTGCCTGGGCTGAGAACACAATGTGGCGCACAAGTGAAGAGTCTGTTGCTATGCGTGGCAGCGCAGCTCGGCTCAGTGTCACTAACGTATATTTCAGGCCCAGGTTTATATATCCCATCCAGGTTGTAGCCCTGCAGTTGCATTAACATTCTTTGGAGATGTTTTGGCGCACTCAGGAGGGGCTTCTTGAATATGAATCTTTGGCACGCGAAAACTATGCTCAGACACTTTCTCGATTTGAGCATAATTTTGTTCAGTGTATGTTCAGGCTCTCGAGGCGAAAGCCATCGGCTCTCCGCCTTGCAGCAAGCAGCACCCAAGCCCACTCATGCTGGCATCACTATGGATGGTGTCATTCTTTGTGACGTCAGAGTATAGGAGAACAGGTGGGTTAGAGACCAGCCGCTTTATCTCATTTACTGGGTCGTCGTGTTTGGCCAGCCAGTGCCATTCTGTATCTTTATCCAAGAGTCTGCGGAGTTGTTCACACACTTCAGAGAGCTTTGGGAGGAATTTGGCGAGATAGGTCACTACCACGATGAAGCGCTGCACAGCCTTTGCATCTGTGTGAGTCGGCATCTCCACCACAGCTCCTGTTTTCTCTGGGTCTATCTTAAGTCCGTCTGATGACAATATGTGCCCGTGGAAGTGAACCGATTGAAGTTTGAATTGCAGCTTTTGCTCACTTAGTCTCAAATTCACGGCTCTGCACCACTCCATGAGCGCACACAGGTTGTTGTCGTGGACTCGTACAGGGTCTGCCTCTGTGTCACCACACTCAACAACCAGGATGTTGTCTGCTTTTGGTTCAATGGCAGCTAGGCCCGCTAGAAGTTTGCGCTGTTTGCGATGGTAGATCTATGACGCTACCGAGACACCGAATGGCAGCTTGAACCAACTCATGCGGCCCCACGGCGTCCTCATCAATTCTGCACTGTAGGAAAGCGTCACGTGCATTGATCAATGTAAATATTTTAGCCTTGGGTAGCTTGTACAGTACATCTTCAAGCGTTGGCATGTGATAGTGAGACTTCAGCAGTGCTCAGTTTAAGGGTTTAGGGTCGATACACAGTCTTATCTTTTCCGGTTTTGCAACTGTTACCATATTACTTATCCATGCTGTAGGTTCGCTCACTGGTGTGACATTGTCTGCTCTGATGTGTCTGTCTAGTTCAGGGGTGGCCAACCAGTCAGAGACCAAGAGCCACATTTTTTACTGTGGTACCGCAAAGAGCCACATTTTTTACTGTTACCGCAAAGAGCCACATCACACACATACCTTTGCTCAGCCAGATTTATTGTAAATGTCACACACCAGCATAGTAATGACATAAATTGACTCCTACAGTACTAACAGCACAGGCCAGTCATTATCAACAATGAACATTGTGTGCACTGTCTCACACAGACAAACTCTCAGTTCAACCAAGTCCACAAACAAAAATATAATAATTTACAATAGCGTTTTTCTTTTACTATGCATGTTACTTAGTGGGACTTCTGGCATAAAATCAGAGCCTATTTTTGCGCAACATTCGCTCCTTGTGAGCTGTCATTTATTATGAATGGCTTTTAAGTAGCGCGCCCACCACGTGGTGTACGCCTCACTCTTCTATTGGCTGCTCCCGGCTGAGCACTCTCGCCTTGGTCTGCCTCGCAGGGGGTGTGGCTTTTTCAGCCGACGCTCGATCTTTGGGATACTTTTTGTGTGCGCGACGCTGTTCATTGTCGCTTCTGGTTCACGGGAGCTCTCCCACTCTGTTAAAAACGTTTACTTAAATGACCTTGCTCCTACTGGGAAACTTTGAGGTATTTTCATCCCAAGCACATGCGCATTGGACGAAATACCGTATTGAACTCAAGCGAAGCGCACACGCAAATAAAAATAAAACACAAATACAAACTTTGATATGGACGTAAGAGCCGCATGAAACCGGGCAAAGAGCCGCATGCGGCTCGCGAGCCGCGGGTTGGCCACCCCTGGTCTAGTTCGTCCTTGACCCTCTCCCTTAATGCTACAGGAACATTCCGAGGTGCGCTCTATACTGGGGAAACATTTGGACCAAGCTCAAAGTTCATTTCACCTGGCAGCATATTTGTATAGCAGCTGCTCTTTCATGAGGGGCATGCCTTCTCCTCCCTCTACTTTGTTCAACTCCTCGGGTATTGTGAATGTCAATAGGCCCAGGCGCGCACATGAGGCCCCAGAGAGGAGGGGCTCTTGGTGCGTTTCTCACACCTCAAAGACCAGCTCATGCTATTCTCCTTTGATGATGTATTCTGTGTGGAATCTCCCTTGTGATAGCATCGTTTCACCTGAGTAAAGTCTCAGCCTAGTTGAGCTTGGATGTAGGGCTGTACCGGGAGACAACTTCTCTTTGGTCCTGCTGCTCATGACGTTGCAAGTGGCACCGGTGTCTAGCTGGCATGCTTGTCTTTTCTTGTTCAATCTCAGGTGCACAAACCATTTCTTGCCATTCACTGTGCTGATGCATTCTGTGTGTATGAACGTATTATCCATGTATCCGTCTTCATTTTCGTCTTCATCTCTGCTCTCTTGCTCTACAGCTTCCAGCATTTTTACTTTCTTGGTCCTGTTTACCGCCTGGCATATAGGGAGGGGGAGGGAGGGGGGAGGGAGGGGGAGGGAGGGGGAGGGAGGGGGAGGGAGGGGGAGGGAGGGGGAGGGAGGGGGAGGGAGGGGGAGGGAGGGGGAGGAGGGGGAGGGAGGGGGAGGGAGGGAGAGGGAGGGAGAGGGAGGGGGAGGGAGGGGGAGGGAGGGGGAGGGAGGGGGAGGGAGGGAGAGGGAGGGAGAGGGAGGGAGAGGGAGGGAGAGGGAGGGAGAGGGAGGGAGAGGGAGGGAGAGGGAGGGAGAGGGAGGGAGAGGGAGGGAGAGGGAGGGAGAGGGAGGGAGAGGGAGGGAGAGGGAGGGAGAGGGAGGGAGAGGGAGGGAGAGGGAGGGAGAGGGAGGGAGAGGGAGGGAGAGGGAGGGAGAGGGAGGGAGAGGGAGGGAGAGGGAGGGAGAGGGAGGGAGAGGGAGGGAGAGGGAGGGAGAGGGAGGGAGAGGGAGGGAGAGGGAGGGAGAGGAGGGAGAGGGAGGGAGAGGGAGGGAGAGGGAGGGAGAGGGAGGGAGAGGGAGGGAGAGGGAGGGAGAGGAGGGAGAGGGAGGGAGAGGGAGGGAGAGGGAGGGAGAGGGAGGGAGAGGGAGGGAGAGGGAGGGAGAGGGAGGGAGAGGGAGGGAGAGGGAGGGAGAGGGAGGGAGAGGGAGGGAGAGGGAGGGAGAGGGAGGGAGAGGGAGGGAGAGGGAGGGAGGGAGAGGGAGGGAGAGGGAGGGAGAGGGAGGGAGAGGGAGGGAGAGGGAGGGAGAGGGAGGGAGAGGGAGGGAGAGGGAGGGAGAGGGAGGGAGAGGGAGGGAGAGGGAGGGAGAGGGAGGGAGAGGGAGGGAGAGGGAGGGAGAGGGAGGGAGAGGGAGGGAGAGGGAGGGAGAGGGAGGGAGAGGGAGGGAGAGGGAGGGGAGAGGGAGGGAGAGGGAGGGAGAGGGAGGGAGAGGGAGGGAGAGGGAGGGAGAGGGAGGGAGAGGGAGGGAGAGGGAGGGAGAGGGAGGGAGAGGGAGGGAGAGGGAGGGAGAGGGAGGGAGAGGGAGGGAGAGGGAGGGAGAGGGAGGAGAGGGAGGGAGAGGGAGGGAGAGGGAGGGAGAGGGAGGGAGAGGGAGGGAGAGGAGGGAGAGGGAGGGAGAGGGAGGGAGAGGGAGGGAGAGGGAGGGAGAGGGAGGGAGAGGGAGGGGAGGGGGAGAGGGAGGGAGAGGGAGGGAGAGGGAGGGAGAGGGAGGAGAGGGAGGGAGAGGGAGGGAGAGGGAGGGAGAGGGAGGGAGAGGGAGGGAGAGGGAGGGAGAGGGAGGGAGAGGGAGGGAGAGGGAGGGAGAGGGAGGGAGAGGGAGGAGAGGGAGGGAGAGGGAGGGAGAGGGAGGGAGAGGGAGGGAGAGGGAGGGAGAGGGAGGGAGAGGGAGGGAGAGGGAGGGAGAGGGAGGGAGAGGGAGGGAGAGGGAGGGAGAGGGAGGAGAGGAGGGAGAGGGAGGGAGAGGGAGGGAGAGGGAGGGAGAGGGAGGGAGAGGGAGGGAGAGGGAGGAGAGGGAGGGAGAGGGAGGGAGAGGGAGGGAGGGAGGAGAGGGAGAGGGAGGAGAGGAGGGAGAGGGAGGGAGAGGGAGGGAGAGGGAGGGAGAGGGAGGGAGAGGGAGGGAGAGGGAGGGAGAGGGAGGGAGAGGGAGGGAGAGGGAGGGAGAGGGAGGGAGAGGGAGGGAGAGGGAGGGAGAGGGAGGGAGAGGGAGGGAGAGGGAGGGAGAGGGAGGGAGAGGGAGGGAGAGGGAGGGAGAGGGAGGGAGAGGGAGGGAGAGGGAGGGAGAGGGAGGAGAGGGAGGGAGAGGGAGGGAGAGGGAGGGAGAGGGAGGGAGAGGGAGGGAGAGGGAGGGAGAGGAGGGAGAGGGAGGGAGAGGGAGGGAGAGGAGGGAGAGGGAGGGAGAGGGAGGGAGAGGGAGGGAGAGGGAGGGAGAGGGAGGGAGAGGGAGGGAGAGGGAGGGAGAGGGAGGGAGAGGGAGGGAGAGGGAGGGAGAGGGGAGGGAGGGAGAGGGAGGGAGAGGGAGGGAGAGGGAGGGAGGGGAGGGAGGGAGGGAGAGGGAGGGAGAGGGAGGGAGAGGGAGGGAGAGGGAGGGAGAGGGAGGGAGAGGGAGGGAGAGGGAGGGAGAGGGAGGGAGAGGGAGGGAGAGGGAGGAGAGGGAGGGAGAGGGAGGGAGAGGGAGGGAGAGGGAGGGAGGGAGGGAGGAGGGAGGGAGAGGGAGGGAGGGGGAGGGAGGGGGAGGGAGGGGGAGGGAGGGGGAGGGAGGGGGAGGGAGGGGGAGGGAGGGGGAGGGAGGGGGAGGAGGGAGGGGGAGGGAGGGGGAGGGAGGGGGAGGGAGGGGGAGGAGGGGGAGGGAGGGGGAGGGAGGGGGAGGGAGGGGGAGGGAGGGGGAGGGAGGGGGAGGGAGGGGGAGGGAGGGGGAGGGAGGGGGAGGGAGGGGGAGGGAGGGGGAGGGAGGGGGAGGGAGGGGGAGGGAGGGGGAGGGAGGGGGAGGGAGGGGGAGGGAGGGAGGGGGAGGGAGGGGGAGGGAGGGGGAGGGAGGGGGAGGGAGGGGGAGGGAGGGGGAGGGAGGGGGAGGGAGGGGAGGTGGGGGAGGGAGGGGGGGGAGGGGGAGGGAGGGGGAGGAGGGGGAGGGAGGGGGAGGGAGGGGGAGGGAGGGGGAGGGAGGGGGAGGGAGGGGGAGGGAGGGGGAGGGAGGGGGAGGGAGGGGGAGGGAGGGGGAGGGAGGGGGAGGGAGGGGGAGGGAGGGGGAGGGAGGGGGAGGGAGGGGGGGAGGGGGGGGAGGGGAGGAGGGGGAGGGAGGGGGAGGGAGGGGGAGGGAGGGGGAGGGAGGGGGAGGGGAGGGAGAGGGAGGGAGAGGGAGGGAGAGGGAGGGAGGGGAGGGAGGGGGGAGAGGGAGGGAGAGGAGGAGAGGGAGGGAGAGGGAGGGAGAGGGAGGGAGAGGGGGGAGAGGGAGTGGGAGGGAGAGGGAGGGAGAGGGAGGAGAGGGAGGGAGAGGGAGGGAGAGGGAGGGAGAGGGAGGGAGAGGGAGGGAGAGGGAGGGAGAGGGAGGGAGAGGGAGGGAGAGGGAGGGAGAGGGAGGAGAGGGAGGGAGAGGGAGGGAGAGGGAGGGAGAGGGAGGGAGAGGGAGGGAGAGGGAGGGAGAGGGAGGAGAGGGAGGGAGAGGGAGGGAGAGGGAGGGAGAGGGAGGGGAGGAGGGAGAGGGAGGGGAGGGAGGGAGAGGGAGGGAGAGGGAGGGAGAGGGAGGGAGAGGGAGGGAGAGGGAGGGAGAGGGAGGGAGAGGGAGGGAGAGGGAGGGAGAGGGAGGGAGAGGGAGGGAGAGGGAGGGAGAGGGAGGGAGAGGGAGGGAGAGGGAGGGAGAGGGAGGGAGAGGGAGGAGAGGAGGGAGAGGGAGGGAGAGGGAGGGAGAGGGAGGGAGAGGGAGGGAGAGGGAGGGAGAGGGAGGGAGAGGAGGGAGAGGGAGGGAGAGGGAGGGAGAGGGAGGGAGAGGGAGGAGAGGGAGGGAGAGGGAGGGAGAGGGAGGGAGAGGGAGGGAGAGGGAGGGAGAGGGAGGGAGAGGGAGGGAGAGGGAGGGAGAGGGAGGGAGAGGGAGGGAGAGGGAGGGAGAGGGAGGGAGAGGGAGGGAGAGGGAGGGAGAGGGAGGGAGAGGGAGGGAGAGGGAGGGAGAGGGAGGGAGAGGGAGGGAGAGGGAGGGAGAGGGAGGGAGAGGGAGGGAGAGGGAGGGAGAGGGAGGGAGAGGGAGGGAGAGGGAGGGAGAGGGAGGGAGAGGGAGGGAGAGGAGGGAGGGAGAGGGAGGGAGAGGGAGGGAGAGGGAGGGAGAGGGAGGGAGAGGGAGGGAGAGGGAGGGAGAGGGAGGGAGAGGAGGGAGAGGAGGGAGAGGGAGGGAGAGGGAGGGAGAGGGAGGGAGAGGGAGGGAGAGGGAGGGAGAGGGAGGAGAGGAGGGAGAGGGAGGGGAGAGGGAGGGAGAGGGAGGGAGAGGGAGGGAGAGGGAGGGAGAGGGAGGGAGAGGGAGGGAGAGGGAGGGAGAGGGAGGGAGAGGAGGGAGTGGGAGGGGAGGGAGAGGGAGGGGAGAGGGAGGGAGAGGGAGGGAGAGGGAGGGAGAGGGAGGGAGAGGGAGGGAGAGGGAGGGAGAGGGAGGGAGAGGAGAGGGAGGGAGAGGGAGGAGAGGGAGGGAGAGGGAGGGAGAGGGAGGGAGAGGGAGGGAGAGGAGGGAGAGGGAGGGAGAGGGAGGGAGAGGGAGGGAGAGGGAGGGAGAGGGAGGGAGAGGGAGGGAGAGGGAGGGAGAGGGAGGGAGAGGGAGGGAGAGGAGGGAGAGGGAGGGAGAGGGAGGGAGAGGGAGGGAGAGGGAGGGAGAGGGAGGAGAGGGAGGGAGAGGGAGGGAGAGGGAGGGAGAGGGAGGGAGAGGGGAGGGAGAGGGAGGGAGAGGGAGGGAGAGGGAGGGAGAGGGAGGGAGAGGGAGGGAGAGGGAGGGAGGAGGGAGGGAGAGGGAGGGAGAGGGAGGGAGAGGGAGGGAGAGGGAGGGAGAGGGAGGGAGAGGGAGGGAGAGGGAGGGAGAGGGGGAGAGGGAGGAGAGAGGGAGGGAGAGGGAGGGAGAGGGAGGAGAGGGAGGGAGAGGGAGGGAGAGGGAGGGAGAGGGAGGGAGAGGGAGGGAGAGGGGAGGGAGGAGAGGGAGGGAGAGGGAGGGAGAGGGAGGGAGAGGGAGGGAGAGCGGAGGGAGAGGGAGGGAGAGGGAGGGAGAGGGAGGGAGAGGGAGGGAGAGGGAGGGAGAGGGAGGGAGAGGGAGGGAGAGGGAGGGAGAGGGAGGGAGAGGGAGGGAGAGGGAGGGAGAGGGAGAGGGAGAGGAGAGGGAGAGGGAGAGGGAGAGGGAGGGAGAGGGAGGGAGAGGGAGAGGGAGAGGGAGAGAGAGAGAGAATGAATGAGAAAGAAGGTGTTTTGCTAGAGGGAAGAGCATTTAGTTGGATGGATGCAATCCACAACTGTTTGTCCGCAAAAATGAAATTGCAAGAGAGGGAGGGAGAGGGAGGGAGAGGGAGGGAGAGGGAGGGAGAGGGAGGGAGAGGGAGGGAGAGGGAGGGAGAGGGAGGGAGAGGGAGGGAGAGGGAGGGAGAGGGAGGGAGAGGGAGGGAGAGGGAGGGAGAGGGAGGGAGGGAGAGGGAGGGAGAGGGAGGGAGAGGGAGGGAGAGGGAGGGAGAGGGAGGGAGAGGGAGGGAGAGGGAGAGGGAGAGGGAGGGAGAGGGAGAGGGAGAGAGAGAGAATGAATGAGAAAGAAGGTGTTTTGCTAGAGGGAAGAGCATTTAGTTGGATGGATGCAATCCACAACTGTTTGTCCGCAAAAATGAAATTGCAAATGGACGAGTAATACGAGCAAAGAAAACAAAAACACAAAAAATCGAGACCTTCTGCTATGCACACTGCGGTGCTTCTGCTTAGTCATTTCCGCTTGAAGTTAGTCGCATAAACTACACAACAGCACCGCTATTTTGCGAGTTTTTATTTTGAAGGGCTGTGCTATGACTTCTACTGACTCAGGCGTGACACTGGAAGAGGAGCTAAATATTTTTTGGGCAGATTTAAGTCCCAAGCATAGCACTCAGTCACACCACCTTAAACTCCAACACATCCCACACCAACTTTTGAAACCACCACTCATTATGGAGATAGTGGACGTGAGATGTCTCAACATCAGGTAGGCCACAACACTGGATGGAATAACCTCCTGAAGATTCCATCGATGATCCAATGCCTCTCAAATCTGATGAAAAGACCAAAGCCTCCAAATAACAGTTTTTTTTAACATTTAAATCAAGTGCAGCGAAACTATTTACACTGTTGGTACAGTATTTATATTTTACAATTAAAAGATTAAAAGATTATATTTACATATTAATGGTTTCCATTATTCAATCTCAGTCTTTTTTGCAGAAACAATCATTGAAATCACATCTTCTGCCAGAATCGCTTCTCCTCGATCCAAGATGCCTCCAAGAATGTTGGAATCCCATCTCCAGTCTCTCAGGAGTTGTTGAAGTCGCCCGAAGTTCATCATCCTCGCAGAAAGTTCATAGCAAGCGAAAGGGTACTTATGTGTACTTCAGCACTATTAAAACGTTCCTTAATAAAACTTCCCTACGAGTTTATTCTATTTATTGATTCCTATGAAAACAAACATTGAGTTACACTCAGAGGACAGTGAGTAGTACTTTTCCGTATCATCTTATTCATATACCCAGTATGGAATTACAGAAATAAAGAAATCTTTCTACTTGCCAAACCCCTCACTCCAACATGTAGGCCACATCGAGGTGTTCACCCTACAATGAGTTATGTAAAAGCGTAAATTCCACAGATGTTTACTCTCCAAACCAAAAGATAGCTAAGAACCTACATACACATTATTTTAAAGCAATGAAAGAATGAATCGATGTGATTATAAGAAATATTTCTCTTCATTTGGCGTTCATTTTTTATCCACAATTTGTAGTGTCCCAACTTTTTTTTAAAATCCAGTTTGTAAATGTAAGCATTCATACTCTCAATATATTGCATTGATTTCTAGTCAACAGTATTACATTTTCCTGTGCCTGTCTAACATCGTATTTTTTTTCTGGTTTGTAAGCAATGTTTGTAAGATGCCTTTATGCACACGTACAGGCATTCACACATAAGCTCACCAGCCACACAGACTCCAGTGTATTCTGGTGAATGAACACTGGGCCTAGGGTAGTTGGTGGGCGCCGCAACTGCTAAGACACTATAAATGTGCTTTTTTGTGAAATGAGAAGCGGGAAAGGAAAGTCATGGTTTGTGTTTGCTGACGTGCAAGTTACCTTCACAAGGTGAAATAGATTACAAAATGTTTGACGAAAAATTAACATCATATAAATGGAATTTTGTGTTAGAAATGTCATCTTTCTGTAGGCCCAAATACAAGTTATTTAAGAGAAATAAACCCAAATATAACAGACCTTTTTAAGTGGATTTACAGTATGTTTTCCAAACAGCTGTATACCTTCCATTACCTTTTAATTAAAAAAATATGTATAATCTTTCAAATAGTGAGTCTTTTTTCAATTATTTGCTTTGCTTGCATGTGTGTTTGTGTCAGTCGAGTCCCCTTACTGGTTTGAAACAGTGGGGGAGGTTCTGTTCCTAGCACGCAGTGGCATGGATGAAAAGGCTTGTGTGTTTATACGGGTATCTGTGTGTTTTGTTAACTACATGCAAAGCCTTAATTTGAGACTTGTCATGTGTGAATCTATCAGGGTACAATTTTAGCTCTGAGCTTTAATGCCCTGAACACGCACACCAGTTTCTTTTTTTTTACTTTTCTGTGCCTACTTGTCTGTCTGTCTAGCCGTTGCCGTCATCATATTCCATATCACATCCTCAAAAGAGTTGTGGGAGTTGCTGGAGCCTAACTGAGCTGTCTTCAGGCAAAAGACAAACCACACCCTAGACTGGTCGCCAGACATTGACACACAGAGAGACAAACGACCATACATACACACTATCATAACGCAACCAGCTGGAATTAAGAACGCCCCTGCCAACGCCGAAGTCAGGCGAGTGAACCTCCACACCATGTATAAACACTGGATAAAAAATTAAGTAGTTTAGTTAAACTCTTTTTTAGTAAATGCAATTTAGAACATAATCTCAGTTTTAATGCCAACCAGATTACACACAAATGAGTAAATCACGCAAAGAAGCGGCAAACAGTTCCTTCAGGGGGTTTCCCGGCCAGCCCACAAAGAAGTGGCAAGCTGGCTCGTCGAGAAGGCGTCCAGCTACTAAGCAGTAGCAGTGTGTTTTGCCCTGCACAGTCCATGCTGAGGTTAGAGCGAGATGGTGGAGCGACTCACTGAAGGCTGATCGGCCCCAGTCATAATCGTCATCTCTGCCCTCGGCCTCTAAGTCCATGCCAAAGGGGTTAGGGCCTCCAAGTCCACGTCAAAAGGACACCCCTCTGCGGTCTCCAAGTTTATTCCGTCTGGGTCTCTGCCCTCGGCCTCCATGTCCATGTCAAAGGGACACCCCTTTGCGGTCTCCAAGTTTACTCCGCCGGGGTCTCCGCCCTTGGCCTCCAAGTTCACATTGTCTGGGTTTCCGTCCTCCGCCTCGAAGTTCACGCCGACGTGGTCTCCGCCCTCGGCCTCCAAGTTCACGCCGTCGGGGTCTCCCTCCTCGGCCTCCAAGTATACGCCATCAGGGTCCCCGCCCTCGACCTCCAAGTTTACGTCATCGAGGTCTCCACCATTGGCCTCCAAGTTTACGCCGTCGGGGTCTCCGCCTCGGCCTCCAAGTTTACTATGTCGTATTGGCGCCCGCCAAAAGGATGGCCATCCGGAGCTTCCAAGTCCATGTGGTCGACATGGCCCCTGCCGTCACTGGGCAGACGGGAGGAGGGTGGTGTTTGATAAGACAAAGTCTCTTGGCAATTGCTTGTTCATATCATAACAGTTTTTGTAAGTATAACAGCATCGTAGTCATAAACACCCAACTGTCTGACTGAATCTATAAATAATCTTAGTCTTGTGATTTCGTTGACATGTCAGCACAAATACTCAACTCTCTGACACTGATCAATTACTTTTTGCCCTGCAAATGACTGAAACCTATGTGTCCAAAGTCCTAGTGACAACTGTCAGTTTTGCCTGTATTCAAGACACACTCACTGGTCATTCGACAAGAGTTGCTGAACAGGACTTCACTGTTAGAGCTCTCACTCTCCACTTTGCAGTTTGGTAATAAACCTTTTTCTTGTTAAATTGATTTCACTCTTTCTTAACCTGCTCCTAAAGTTCTATTTCAGATCTATCAGGCGGGCACACGAGAGCAGGGCGTGCGCGCGAGAGCGGGTCGCCGAGACCCCCGCCAAGAGGATTGCTGTCAATGGGCACACTGTTACGATCGGGGAAGGTAGGCGAGGTCTGAGAGTCTGGTCTTTTTGAATCTTTAATAGAATTGTCCAAGAGACAGGCAAGCACAAGAGGAGGTAGCGTAGGCGAGTCGTTAGTATTAAAAGGAAGATTGGTAGCTTTTAAGTCCGTCGTGAAGTTAAGCGTGAGGGTACAAGGGCAAAGGCAAAATCGTTGTCCGTTGTCCATAATCCGTGATCTGTAATCCGTTGTCCGTGATCCGTGGTCAGTGATCCTTGGTTGTGGGGCTAAGCATGGTCGGAATCCTCGGAGCAAAACAAGAGGTCGTAGATCAACAAGGCACGCAAGGGATAAGGGGGTACGCAAGAGGGTACCTAACAGTGAACTGATAAGGCGATCTAGCAGCATGGTCAAGTTCCTGGTGGCCTTAAATGCTGTTTGTTGGCTAATGACTCGCACCTAGCATCACTCCAATGATTAGGGGCTGGACCTGTGATAGGGTGACAGGCACAACCAGCCACCAGTCTGGTCGGAGGGCTGACACACAAGCCGGAAACGAAGAGGCACTCTGGAGTGGAACTGTTCATCTTGGCAGACTGGTGGGATAAGACCTTCTTGGTCCCCGCCAAGAGGATTGCCGTCACTGGGCACACAAGCCTGAAACCAAAAGGCACTTTGGAGTGGCACTGTCCACCTTGGCAGACTGGTGGGATAAGACCTTCGGCAAATTTAAAAATTGGCCTTCACCGAGGTGATATCAATGGTTATTTTGGCTTTATACTTTGAAAATATGTGGGTATTGTCTGCTTACGCTCTTTGCTAAGCCGACTCATGGTGCAATTGCTCTAACAAATTCCAAATTGCAAGACATTCTTTGTCCACTTTCCTTTTCTTAGGTCCACTGATCTTTACAGCAGGACTGATTGATCGGGAAGGGTCATAGGTTAAAGTGCAAATGTGGAATAATAGGCCTACGCTTCACCACTGCATCTACAGTACCATCTGGGGGAAAAACATCGGAACTGTGGGAAAAATAAAGAAAATTAACAAGGTTTATTAATGTATATCAAGTTCGGCGGGCCGGATTAAAACATTTAACGGGCCGCACATAAAGACAACTGGGTTAGGCTCCAGCAACTCCTCGCAACCCTTGTAAGGACACACAAGGGATAATTCCGAATCAAGCACACCTGGTCACATAAGGAAGGGAAACCCAAAGCGACATACATCACCCAGACACACTTCTGCCCAACTCCTGAACAAAACGTGACAAATCGGATCATCTTGGTCACTGATAGCAGATGAAAACATCCTCGTAGATTGCTAATGTCATGCTTTGAGCATGATATGCCCACGCGCGTCAGTCCCTTCTTCCCTTTTTCGACAAGAGTTGCAAGAACATCGCGCTGAACAGGACTCCACTGTAAGAACTCTCCCTCTCCACTTTGCAGTTTGGTAATAAACCTTTTTCCTATTAAATTGATTTCACTCTTTCGATCACTCGATTGCTAATGTCATGCTTTGAGCATGATATGCCCACGCGCGTCAGTCCCTTCCCTTTTCACAATATAAATATAGCGCATAAGCAAACAATGTATCTTGATAGAGCTGTTAGCGTCATACAGCGACATCTAAAAAATATTGAATGTAGTGCATACAAAAGGCGCGGTACTGACTGATTGGGAAAATTTTACTCTAAATAAGTGCCGCGTTGAATTTGTACGGTTAATTTTCACTTAATAAGGGGAATTGCAATCATTGATACACAAACGCACATAAACATAAAATTAATTATTTAAAACAACATTACATTGAACTTTTAATCTTTTTCATTAATGTTTTATGATTTCTTTGGCGGCAGCCCCAGTGGCGTGAGTGATTCTATAACCTTGTTATGATCGGTACTCGGACGTTTGGTCGCAAGACTTTTGGTCGCAAGACGTTTGGTCGCAAGACGTTTGGTCGCCAGATTTTTGGTCGTCGGATTTTTAGTCGCCGGATGTTTGGTCGCCGGACGTTTGGTCCCAGTTGGTCGCCGGATGTTTGGTCGCCGGACGTTTGGTCGCCGGACGTTTGGTCCCAGTTGGTCGCCGGTCTTTTGGTCGCCAGTCAAATGGTGACAGAGAGTTTACCGTTGTAAACAGCTCTCAAAAATATATCCATGAGAGAGAGTTTAATATCTAAGCACTCTTTAATATCTAAGTACTGTTTAACATCTCAGTACTGTTTAATATCTAAGTGCTGTTTAATATCTCAGTACTGTTTAATATCTAAGTACTGTTTAATATCTCAGTACTGTTTAATATCTAAGTACTGTTTAATATCGAAGTACTGTTGATATCAGCTCTCAAAATTATATTCATGAGTATAATATCTAAATATCTAATATCAAAATATCAATAGGAGCACTCATTTAACACACCGGCTGCTGCCATTGACTGTCATAGGCGTCCAATGAACCTTCATTCTCTCTGGGAGAACTTGCAATGTTGAAATAGATGGTCATTCTATTAAACAAATAAAGTCTTAGTATACTTTAAGCCCAGAACTTTGACATCAAAATAAAAGGCAATAAGTAAAATTAATCAATTCAAAAGAAGACAAAGCAAATTCACAGATGATGTTTTTATTGAAGCAGTAAAACTTAACTGTCAGGCCTCAGACGTGACTGGTGGCGGGGTGTTCCAGACCGACCAATCACTGGCGCAGCTCCAACGAGCGGAGTGGCGCCAGGTGGAGACAATCAAGGTTCTGCCTGGATATAAGGCCACCGGATACCCAACCAGCTGCCGGATCGTAATCTCAGCTCGCTCGCTGAAGCAACCCCTGGTACAGGCCATTGTTCTATGTTGATTCATTGCCCTTTTCTCGCCCAGGAACTACCTAGTCTGAGACCGCAAGGAGATCAAGAAACCAAAGGATATCAACCCGGATTGGAGGAGAACTACCCAGGACATCGACAGGATTGGATTTGAACTACGGCAAGAGACAGACTGGTAAAAGGAAGAAGGAACAGCCAGGAGTACCACCAGGACACGAATTGTATATAGTTGAATTGAGCACGTATCAATAAAGGTGAACAAAGAACTGGACTTCTATCTCGCCTGCTTTGGGGCCATTTACAAGATCATAACAGTACGATCCGGCCATAAGAAGCATGGATCCCGCGGGCGCAGATGGAGCGTCGAACAACCTAGCTACAGGAGGTACGGACCAGCGAACCAGAATGATGGAGTACCTCTGTGCCGAGATGTCAAACATGGCGCAGCAAATAAGAGCCTTACAGGCTCAACAGCCGCCTCTGCCGTCCTCTCCCAGCGCGGGCAAGCAGATGGGAAAGTACACCCCTGCGCTTTTTTTCCCGTAGGTTGTCCCCAGCCGAACGTAATTACGGCATTGGGGACAGGGAACTGCTCGCCGTTAAATTGGCCCTAGAGCAGGGGTGGCCAACCCGCGGCTCGCGAGCCGCATGCGGCTCTTTGCCCGGTTTCATGCGGCTCTTACGTCCATATCAAAGTTTGTATTTGTGTTTTATTTTTATTTGCGTGTGCGCTTCGCTTGAGTTCAATACGGTATTTCGTCCAATGCGCATGTGCTTGGGATGAAAATACCTCAAAGTTTCCCAGTAGGAGCAAGGTCATTTAAGTAAACGTTTTTAACAGAGTGGGAGAGCTCCCGTGAACCAGAAGCGACAATGAACAGCGTCGCGCACACAAAAAGTATCCCAAAGATCGAGCGTCGGCTGAAAAAGCCACACCCCCTGCGAGGCAGACCAAGGCGAGAGTGCTCAGCCGGGAGCAGCCAATAGAAGAGTGAGGCGTACACCACGTGGTGGGCGCGCTACTTAAAAGCCATTCATAATAAATGACAGCTCACAAGGAGCGAATGTTGCGCAAAAATAGGCTCTGATTTTATGCCAGAAGTCCCACTAAGTAACATGCATAGTAAAAGAAAAACGCTATTGTAAATTATTATATTTTTGTTTGTGGACTTGGTTGAACTGAGAGTTTGTCTGTGTGAGACAGTGCACACAATGTTCATTGTTGATAATGACTGGCCTGTGCTGTTAGTACTGTAGGAGTCAATTTATGTCATTACTATGCTGGTGTGTGACATTTACAATAAATCTGGCTGAGCAAAGGTATGTGTGTGATGTGGCTCTTTGCGGTAACAGTAAAAAATGTGGCTCTTTGCGGTACCACAGTAAAAAATGTGGCTCTTGGTCTCTGACTGGTTGGCCACCCCTGCCCTAGAGGAATGGAGACACCACCTTGAAGGGGCTAGTTTACCCTTCGTGGTGCTGACTGATCATAAGAACTTGGAATACCTCAGGTCGGCCCGAAGGTTAAACCCTCGCCAGGCTAGATGGTCCATGTTTTTCAATAGGTTTGATTTTACCCTGACTTATATTCCTGGCTCCAAGAACGGGAAGTCAGATGCCCTGTCCCGCGTTTTTCAGTCCCCTGACTCGAGGAGAGAGTCCCCGACAATTTTACCCTCCTCCCGCATTCTGGCCAGTATGGAAATAGGGTTAGAGGCGGAGGTGTTAAGGGCCCAGGATGTGGAGCCGGACCCTAGGAGAGGTAATCGAAAGAAATTGTTTGTTCCCACACCAATGCGTCCAAGGATATTGGAATGGGCCCACACCTCACGGCTTACCTGCCACAGGCGGTGTTGCGCCAACGCTTCTGGTGGCCAACATTGAGAGCGAACACAAGATCCTTCGTATTGGCCTGCGAAGTATGTGCACGTAATAAGACCTCTAATAAGCCAAGCTCGGGTTATCTTCTCCCTCTCCAGATCCCCAGCCGTCCCTGGTCCCATATTGCGGTCGATTTCGTCACAGGCCTCCCTAAGTCCCAGGGTAACACCGTTATTCTCACAGTGGTCGATCGTTTTTCCAAAGCAGCCCATTTCATCCCCCTACCCAAGTTACCTTCAGCCCTGGAAACTGCCAAGCTCCTTGTAAAACACGTTGTCCGCTTACATGGAATTCCTGCCGACGTGGTCTCCGACCGGGGGCCACAATTCACGTCGCATGTTTGGTCGGCTTTTTGTGCTGCGTTAAGGATTACCCCTAGCCTCTCCTCAGGTTACCACCCTCAATCTAATGGCCAATGTGAGCGGACTAACCAACAACTGGAGGCGGCTATCCGCTGCGCCACTCATGCCGATCCTACCACCTGGAGCGAACAGCTACCATGGATCGAGTATGCGCACAACTTCCACCCCAACGCTTCCTCTAACCTGTCTCCCTTCATGTGTTCACTAGGATACCAACCCCCCTGTTTTCCTTCGCTGGAGGCAGAGATTGCAGTTCCCTCCGTCCAGGCACACATGACCAGATGTAGCCTTATATGGGAGAAGGCCCGGGCTGCACTGCTGCGCTCCTCAAAACTTGCCCAGAAGCAGGCAAACCGCCGTCGTGCCCCAGCACCCACCTATGTTGTTGGCCAGAAGGTATGGTTGTCCACCCGCGATCTTCCCATTAAGACAGAGTCCCGGAAGCTGTCTCCCCGCTTCGTGGGGCCGTATAAGATTGAGCGGATAATCAACCCTTGCGCAGTGCGTTTAAAGCTCCCACCATCCCTCCGTATCCACCCCACTTTCCATGTATCTCAGATTAAACCGGTAGCCTCGAGTTCCTTGAACCCACCCAATCCCCCTCCACCCCCTCCACTAATGGTCGATGGAGGCCCGGCATATTTGGTGGAGAGGCTGGTGGACGCTCGCCGCCGGGGCCGTGGCTTGCATTACCTCGTCGACTGGAAGGGCTACGGTCCCGAGGAGCGGAGCTGGGTCCCTGCCCGCCACATCCTATGCCGGGAACTGATTGAGGATTTCCACCGTGACCACCCGGGGGCCCCTCGTGGCGGGCCAAGTGGCCCGCGTAGAGGGGGAGGTAATGTCAGGCCTCAGACGTGACTGGTGGCGGGGTGTTCCAGACCGACCAATCACTGGCGCAGCTCCAACGAGCGGAGTGGCGCCAGGTGGAGACAATCAAGGTTCTGCCTGGATATAAGGCCACCGGATACCCAACCAGCTGCCGGATCGTAATCTCAGCTCGCTCGCTGAAGCAACCCCTGGTACAGGCCATTGTTCTATGTTGATTCATTGCCCTTTTCTCGCCCAGGAACTACCTAGTCTGAGACCGCAAGGAGATCAAGAAACCAAAGGATATCGACCCGGATTGGAGGAGAACTACCCAGGACATCGACAGGATTGGATTTGAACTACGGCAAGAGACAGACTGGTAAAAGGAAGAAGGAACAGCCAGGAGTACCACCAGGACACGAATTGTATATAGTTGAATTGAGCACGTATCAATAAAGGTGAACAAAGAACTGGACTTCTATCTCGCCTGCTTTGGGGCCATTTACAAGATCATAACATTAACAAAAATGACGTATACAGACTTTTACAAATTCTGTACAAAAATTACAAATACAAACTTACAAATTACGTACAAAGAGAATTCACAGATGGGAGTTTTTAATAAATAAAACAGAAAAATTGTATTCAATGGCTTGCAGGCACTCTAATTTGTTTGCAAATTTATCTGGGTTTCCATAGATGGTCGTGTCGCTCATCCACAGAAATTTGAACAAATATATAAACTCAATCGGCATGCATTTGATAGATTTTAGCATTGGGGGAAATAGGGATGTAATGGCTAAACTCGAAGCAGTGTGGAAAGTTTTCGCCAGCTCGGCCACACGCGCGACCGTTTTGAATCTAAACGGTTTTCGCCGGCGCGGCCGCGCGCGAAAGTTTAACTGTGTGTTAAATGAGTGCTCTTATTGATATTAGATATTTAGATATTAAGCTAATGAATATAATTTTGAGAGCTGGTTTCAACAGTACATACATATTAGACTCTCTCATGAACATATTTTTGATAGCTGTTTTCAACAGTAAACTCTCTGTCACTATTTGACTGGCGATCAAAAGTCCGGCGACCAACGGGGACCAAACGTTCAGTGACCAAAAGACCGGTGACCAAACGTCCGGGCGACCAAATGCCTGGCGACCAATCATCCGGCGGCCAAAAGACCGGGCGACCAAACGTCCAGGCGACCAAAAGACTGGCGACCAAATGTCCGGTCACGGTGATGATCGCGTCGTCGTGGCGCGATCGAGAATGGATTTGTACTCAATCACGGGTAAGCAGGATGAAGACAGGCAATTAGCTTCAAAGCAACAACTTTAATAACTTAGAAGGGATTTTACAAAACAACGTGGACTTGTGAAATGGAAAACGAAACCAAATCGGAAATAGGAGAACTGTCAGGAGCGGCTCGTTTGCCCCTCCTGGCTTGACGTCATCTCATGGCACCTGAAGACAATCCTTGATTTAAGTGCGATGGAAGTGGTAGTCACTGTCGGATCGACTGCGTAGGTCCATGACGTAACTTCCTGCGCGACACGCCGTGTCATAGCTTAAGGCGCGACAAGGTATGATTCTCCATGCTTCGGTTCTGTTACATTTTGGGATATTCAAGCCCTTGTTTTGTAAACTTTGTTTCATTCATTAAAACCTACCAGCATGAGATCAGCCCTTCTCGTTTCTTCCTACGTTCCCAGGAATGGGTTTAACTTCCCCCGGTCGCGCCGCGTCAACGTAGCGCGACCATAACAAAAACGAGTGGTATCGAGGAGAAAGGTTGCGTAGCTGCATGGCTATTGAACCTACGCAGTGACATCAAGGAATATGCAGGAATTGTAGGACTTGCAGGAACGATCCGACAATGATAATAGAACTAATTGGTGTTTAAATACAAACTCAGGAAGTAATCAACAGACTGATTCCAGCTGCTCTATCTTGACGGCAAGCCAGGAGGGACAAACAGGCCGCTCCTGACAAACCTGAAAATTTTGTACCTGGAAGCATTCATATGTCGAGTTACCACTGTAATTATAATAGGCCTTTGGTCAGTCCACATTTTATTTAAAAAGTAAAATCAGCATTAGCTCTAGTTTACAATCTTACATATTTACATATATTTCTTAACATGAATATGTATATGTTCATTAATAGGTGCTGTCCCTTATTAAATAAATCAAACTCAACAATTGTTATAACAACTCCCATTGTGTTAATATTCACACTTTCTGGTGTTTAAATGTGACCACACCGGAAGGTTTTAAATGAATCTTCTTGCGGTGATAAACAATAAAACCCAAGCTGGGGTAGAACGACACACCTATTTTAGTGTAAATGTAACCCTTTCATAGAGTTAAAAGTAATCCTAATGACAGTAAACAAAGAATCATTACAGTACGATATGGAGTGTGGTATATATTCCTTATAAAGTATGAGTGTGTGTGGGTCTCTGTGTATATGTGTATGTTAAGCTTCTCTCGCTGCGTTTGTCCAAACCATGCAACGCAGAGAGTTGAAATTTCTCATGGTGGCCAGAAATGGCTGTCCGATCCTAATAGACGAGATTGAGTTCCTTCACCTTCTCTATATGTGTAAATCGTTGTTTTTTGCCAGTGAGTTTCCCGGTATTCCCCGAAACACTTTTCCCCCCTGTCGTTACGAGAAGACTCAGTAAGACACGATGCTCTAGGCTCCGCTGACACAATTTTTTGTAAGTTAGGATGCCTTTCCACGTCATTTACAAACGTCCAGAAGAATTTCCAGGTTTCCAGGTGCTCTCGGAACACTTTTTTTCTGTCGTGATGTGAGTTATAAAACACCCACCAATCCATAAATCACTTGTTATCGATTCTTTTATTCTTGTAAAGCGTGATTTATAGATGGATCTGTGTATGTGTGCACACACCTGTAAACCACACTGGAGTACTTGCGCTTAGTCATTTCTACTTGATGTTAGTTGCGGGAAAAGCGCAATCTTCTGTATTCCAAAGTGGTGGTGAGGCTTCCACCTTGCTGGGAGCTCATGATTTTTCCTCTATATCATGGTTACATAGCCATGATAGCCGACTATGCTCACATGCCTATTACTGAAAGTGTGGACAATATCAGCTATGGGGCCCGCGTGCGTGTAACTGAAATTTTCCTTTCTCATCTAACCCATTTTTCAAAAGAGATTTTTTTTAAAAGCGCAACAATAGTCCTTTGGTTCTAAACAAGCAGGCAATGCCTGGGCCCCAGCTTGTTTCAAAATAAAGAAAAGAAGAACAGATGGAACGTTTTTCTGCGGAAGCAAGTCAAGGAAACCACTGGGAGATTTTCCTGTAAAATCATTCGTGGCATTCATTACAATAAGTTCTGTTCTTAGCCGAGGCAGATCGAAAAGTTTACTGTGGTTCTGCGTTAAGATGGAGAAGGCAGCATGTCGGAAAGTTTTCTGGTTTTCCCGAAACTTCTGCGGATTGAGGAGGGAGAAACATCAGTCGTTCGTGTTCTTGAAATCTGGTCCATGTCCGGCAAATGATATTGTTGAGAATCCTGTCGTGGAGTTGGTGGTAGTGTGCGCGAGAATCTTGCACTTAACCTCTTTATGCGCTTGGAGCACCTACACTGCATTCAGTGGCCTTGTAGATTTCCTCATATCGGCTCCTCTCGCGTTCAACTGGGTCACAAAACTCCTTTACTCTTCCAAGACACAACTGTACATCCAGTTTGGTGTTTTGTAGTATGGAAAAAAGCACGTCTGAATGCTCAAAATGCCATTAAATGTCTGAAGCAAAAAACTAAATTCAAAATCACCCACATGTGCTTTAAATCCATCCGCACACCACACAGACTTATTCACCATTACAGAGACAAACAGTACTTTTATTTTCCTTCTGATCTCTTCCTCCATCACTTCAGCAATAGCAGTCATCAGGTTGTTTTGTATTTTGCCCTATGTGCCACCAAACACTTTGTCAGTGGACAGGTGGTAATGTAAATACGTGTTTCTCTCAGCAATGAGAGAAAGAATTTCTTCATAATTTCCTTTGTTTGGGGATGCAGCACTTTCATGGTGTCCCCGAAATGAAAGTATACACATTCTATTAACTTTTTAAGATGTCCCTATTTTTTTTTACCTTTTTGCTGTTGCGCTCCGTTTGTCTGCGCACTTCCTCGAGTTTCCCCAAAATTTTTGGGGAGCACCGTTGCTTGTAAGTGTCCGGCAGTGCTTTGGTGTCTCGGCGCTGCTTTGGTTAAACAAGTCCAAAATGCAAATCCAGTGTTGCTCCAAACACCATGTCGATCGGTGGCAAACACCAAGAACTCCCAGCCATAAAATTTGCAGTCTTCCTTGGAGCACATGAGCCAGGGGTGCGGAGTATAGAATGTATTATAGTCACTAGGATAGAATTTTGCAGAGCCTAGTGGAAAAGTTCCATCATTACACCTATGAGTTAGGGGCGCGTCATATACTAAGACACGCCCATTTCTTTGTTCACCTCTCCCCGCCTTAAGTTTGTACCTAGGTCACATGACCCTTTGTTAATAAAACTAGCTCAACTGTTGGAGGTAGGGAGGGATTCGAACTGGTCACGCTGGGGGATGGACTCATCTGTTACGATCGCCGCCGCGTAATGCGACGCGATCGGAGGGAAAGTTGAACCCAGATGCAGAGTCGCCGAAGGAATGGAAAGGTGAGGCAGATCTGTAGCTCTTGTAGGTTGATTTAATAAACGTGGTAACATAACAAACAACTTAGCTTGACCACTCATTACAAACGAAAACAACATGCGGCGGGGCGTCAATGGAAACAGCTATGACTACGAGGATTAACAGGAAACGAAACCAGAACTAAACCAGTACTACACCAGACGATCCAACGGCGTCCACAGAAAATCACAATGCTTAAATACCAAAGATAATCTAATCACGTAATTAGTCACAGCTGATAATTATCGTGACGTCATGTCAGGAGAGGCAATCCAGCGACTCCTGACATCATCTCCCAGAGCTGGCTATTCTGACACCTCCTTCAGCTGAAGTCTTTGAAAATCTCATCAAGTCGACTCTGCGTGTGCTACCTCTGATCCGAAGTTATTAAATGTATATGGTTCTAAACCTGACAAGGGGTAACGCTCGTAGTTAGAAAACTGAAAGTGGCGGACAAACCCTTTTCCAGGTTGTAACAGACTTGCTAGCTTCGGAGTTGACCGCCCTTTCTTAATAATGTCGTTTTTTTCTGGAAGTCCGTATGGGAAAAGGCTTTGTCAGCAAATCTGCAGCCAAACCATTTGTTTTCCTAGTCGGTCTTTGTGGGTGGAGTTTGCGAGCCTTGGCTCGCTCACTCTGGCTTTGGCCCGCATACTCTATCACTAGCCAATTATAGTTGGTGAAAGCGATGACGTATCCTCACGCATGTGAGAAGGCAATGCCGTATACCTACACCTGCAAGAAGGCCTTGGTGTCACCAAATTGAATTCTGATTGGTTAAAGCAAGTCTTATTGACTCTTGTTTAATGCAGCGATGCCTGCAGAACTGATTGTGAAGGCCTTGAGGCAGACTTCTGACCCTGGCATCAAATAATGGCTGAAATGTAATTGGTTAAATGCTTCGATATGAAAACATACATCTGGAAGCAGTGCAACCACGTGGAAAGCAATGATAGGACGCTAACAGACAATTTGCAATTATTTAATAAGTATTCATGGTCAAAATATGATTAAGATCAGTCTGTGATTCAGATATTTCTTAGGCAAGCAGAGAAGGCCTTGATGGCCCTGACGGCACACCACTGTCCAAAAGTTAAGGTTTTGTTTGCACGTAGACAAATTTAAAAGGAAGTGATGTAAGCACAATGATGAAATATGCCCATAGCGCTATACATAGTGTACACTGTACACCAAGTCTCTGAGTGCAATAATAGCATACACATTATACAGGTATCAAGGTTTATATTTTGACGATTGACCGCAAGACATTCGAACAGCCTTAAATATTGTGGTGTACTGACATGGAAAACCCCTATGGTCAGAGCCCGTACCTACGTGACATGTCGGCGCCCCGAGCAAGTAATAGCAGACACAAGTACTCACGTCTGGCCAGTCTTCATGGGCCGGTCGGGATGGCCGCCGGACCAAATTTTGAGGTAACACTCGCCATCCCCACCAGCGTTTTCTTCGGTGCCTGAAAGACCCGATTTGGGCACGGCAACTCAAAATTTGCACTGACGACACACTAAAGGCTATGCCCTAAAATGTATACAGTGCAGGCCAATGCAACTCAAGAACCCGAAGCACCCGGAACTATCAATCAATCAATGAACCCCCATTAAATTCAACCCATTTGGCTAAATCGTTCCCCGAATAGCACAGCCCGGCCACAACGACTCAAGATGCGCACTGCAAACAAATGAAGAATCACAGACTGGAACCTCCCAATGTATGTCTTCTCTGATCCAAAGCAGAAAAGGAGCCACCAGATGGCTATCAGAGCGAAATTTAAAAGCCATTGTCTGGATTACTTTGGTTGTCAACATTGATGCTCATTTCTGCAAGAAATTGGCAAGCCATAATCTGCACATGATACTACATCTTGGCATTGTACTGCAGAATAAGAGAATACAAGCATTGCATTCAACTGTCTGCAGTTCAGAGCTGGTGAGTATTTAATTACATTTTACATAATGTCCTGACTTCAATGGAATTGGGGTTTGTACAATCATTTATTATTCAAATGATTCATTCTCCTTCCTCTATTTTTAGCTACAAAAACAAACAAAAAAACACATTGAAAGGGGGTGGGAGGCGCATGAAGTATAGGTTGGCCCCCCCTAGAGTTACAATGCTCACAAGTACACGCACGCACAGGCACGCACACAAAAAGACACTGGTAAACCCAGCAACATGCCCAGTCTACATCCCCAAACAAACGTTGTGCTCTCATGAATTCTTCAAAATTTCCATGACCACCAAACTTTAAATTGGAACTGTTTCTGTTCAGAAAACAGTAAAATGTTGACATTTGGTCTTTCTACAGCTCCACAGGAAATCATAATTTCTTAGTGCAAAAAAATTAAAAATCCAACCACAAAAACAAACTCACATATTCCAAGATGCTAGTGGCATATTGTCATTCAAGTCCTTTGCATTCTGTGTTTGAGTTTTCATTGTTTGCCGCATATCTTAACTCGTGAACTATTAACATCTATTAAACATGATAAAAGATTGGTGGCCAGTTATCCCTCACTGGCATCCTCCAAGTTTGTTTTTTTGCTTGTCTGGCAGGTGTGGGAGTTTCAGTATGTGTTAACATTCAAACCTACACATTGAATGACTGTTTGCCCCGGACAAACCTACTTCTTGGCACGAAAATGCTCTTTTCCACTGTGTGCGTATGCATGCGTGTGTGTAAATGTGTGTATGATTACAGGCTGAGTAAACCCCCCAAAATATATAAAGGTGCCTTTTGTTAACCCCAGGCTAAGTTGAGGAGGTAGAGAGGGTGGGGAAGGAGGTAGGCAGTCTGGAACAACCATGAATGTACCCTCAGTTTCCTCAGACATCACACATCCCTGACTACTTTCACAGTGGTACTAGAAGAGAGGAGGTGGACCTCAATGTGGGAAGGAGGGGCATGAGCGTGAAGGTGGGGAGAGTGTAAACTGTATCAGTGAGTAAGGAAGTGGAAAGAGGGGTGTGTTCAGCAATAGATGCAGTGAGCTCATTGGAACAGCAATGTTGTTTTATCCTCCTACCTAGCATGTCGACTTTGGAAGACATACAAACCACCAGTGTGCCAGCTCCCTCAGTCACCCCAGACTATCACTGCGGCAGAGAAGAGAACTTGTTGCAATCTTAAGCATCATCATATACATCTGCCCATGCGACTTTCCTCTGTTGGCAATCAGATGTGCTTTCGTGACACTCTCAGACTTGGAAGGCTTTTTGAGTGAGTTCATCAGTCATTTATTGTATTGTTTCTTCTCCTCTTTAATCTTTGACCTCACCATTTCCTCATTGTGCCGATAAGAGAAATAGGATGTTAAACTTTGCCATAAATACTACCTTGTAATTGGAATAAATTAGCTGAGAACGCTAGAAGAGTGAGACCACACAAATAAGTGCCCTGATTTTGTATTTTTGTGATTTTTCCTCAGGTGTTTCGGGCTCCTGTCAAAAATGACCCTGCGGGCCCTTTGTTGCCAGGAAGGGGTAAGTATCCTACATTGTCCTGTCACTCCACCATACCTGTTAACTTCGGCCAATTGCTCCCCTTATAGATGATTGCAATTACCCTTATTAAGCGCTAAAAATTGTACAAATGCAACATGGCACATATTTACTCACATAGGGCGCACATAAAAGTCAAATTTTTTCTCCAAAGTAGATGGGGTGGCCCAATCAGTCAATTTAAGATTCTGTAGATGTCGCTGTATGACCTGACAGCTTGACTCTTTGGCTACGTTACTGGCTGACGGGGAATGCGCCTGCGCATATCATGCTTGGAGCATGACAATTTAAGTGGCAGCCGGCGGCCACGGTAGCTCTGTCCACTCTTGTTCGTTTTGTGTTTTGCTGCTTTTATGTTTTAATGATCTGATGATTCCATTTACTTTGATTTGCTTTGTACTTTGTATTTTTTTGCTTTAAAGTTCTGTCTAATCACCCTCTTGCTACTGCCACAATGTAATTTCCCGAATACTGCACGAATAAAGTTATCCAATCCAATAACCCAGCACCACGCCAATTTTGAGCCCATGTCAGTAACCCCTTTTATTCATAGTTCCAAAAATTACAAAGAATATTGTGATTTGTACTTGAAATCATCCGGTATTTTCCCAAATATAAGTATTTCATCCCAGTTAAATATTGTGACATATATTCATGCCTAGAAGTTTGTCCCAGGATCGACCTCCTCTGTGTTTTTGTGGCTTCAGAGCTTAGACATGTTCCATCCAAAAACTTTTGCCCTGCTTCTGATGAATTTTCATCATGTTGTGGTATTTCAGAAGAAAACTTCACTGCTGCAACATTGTGCCAATTTCACTTCTGTGGTTACTTTCCTTTTCCGTATTTTCTCCTTTTGCTAATACATGGTGTAACTATATGTCCCAAAGCAAAAATATTTTAACATAGACAACAACAACGACAGTGAAGAGGGGAGAATGTAAGTAAGGTTTTCACACTGTGAGCACAACAGTTTCTGATTTCTCCACACACTTCTGTTAATGAGAAAAACATAGGATCACAGCAGAGGGGGGTGAGGAGGACATGAACCACTTTATGTTTGACCCATGATCCCCAATAATTTACAGATTAACAACTGTACTCATTGTTCTAGGATATTTTATTTTTAGTATTTATATACAATTCAAATTTAATCTATTGTTCTACTGTTTCTTTTTTTGGTGCAGCAGGGACTGTTGGAATACAATTAAATGTAATCTGAATTTCCCATCATGCCAAATTTTGGCAACTCACAACGCTACTATTAAAATACAACACTCATTAAGCACATGAAGTCAAACCTAGTTGACTTGATTCACGCCATGTGAAATACCGCACCAACTTGCTGGCTGTCTCACATTATAGTGAATTCCTTTTTCCATGTGAGTGCACAGTATTTCAAAAGTTTATGTGAATCCTCTTATTCCTACTACTGAAAAACATTTTTAATAGAACATAATTTTAAATTTTATTCAACTTGTTTGTGTTCACAGAGGATCACCAAGACAATGGCAGAATATCCTTTGTCAATCACAACACACGAACTACTCAGTGGGATTACTCATGAACCCAAGGGTGAGTTTGTGGTTACAGAGTTGATATAGTAAAAGTGTATCTTTGTCACTTGCAGTAAGTGTTACTCCTGATGCGGTTCTATTTACCCTGAATATGGGCTGGTTTTAATCACTCTAGTCCAGTGGTTTTCAAAGTGGGCGGTACCGCCCCTCGGGGGGTGGTGTGAACTTTCAGGGGGGCGCTGACGAATAAACAGGCGAATGGGGGGCGTTGAAATAGTGAAGGGGGCGATGGAGCAATTACAGTAAAATGTGACGTTGGTGTTTGTAGAAAGACCGGAAAAATTGCAAACATCGATCCCAAAACGCTATCCAACCCTATGGAAAGCCATCAAGTTGTTTTTCATTGCTTTTCCGACTTCCTACCTGGTTGAAAGGGGGTTCAGCGCTGTGACAAGGCTCCTCACCAAACAAAGAAACAAACTTAACATCACAGAGCGCGGTGATCTGAGACTGCTCCTGACAAACCTTCATCCTGATGTTGACAGTCTGATTGCAATGCACCAAGCCCACCCATCTCATTAGGCAGGACAGTTGTTAATGGTTACTCGTTCAGTTTTACAATTTATTTCAAGTTCAGTTCAAGGTGTTGTAATTGAAGAATAAATGATAACCATTTTTGTTTATTAAAATTGTTTTTTTAGTCTTCAAACTGTTTGTGATTGAAGAATCAACCAATTCTTGTGACATTTAGCAATATAGTCGTTCTAGCGTTCGTTGGAAAGGGGTAAAGAGGGGGGCGTTGGCATTTTGGCCCGGCGGTGAAGGGGGCGGTGGCCAAAAAAGTTTGAAAATCACTGCTCTAGTCCATGGGTGGGCAAACTTTTCGGCCGGGGGCCACATTGACTTTAAAAATTTGACAGATGGGCCGGGACAGCACAAGACACGATACATATAAAAAACTACATCCGTTAACGGCGCACAACCATCTGGCCGAACGTAGAATTAGCCGAACGACTACTTGGCCGACCGACTATCTAGCCGAGGAACATTTAGCCGACGGCCCGTTACTAATCACAATATTCATTTAGAATAACAAGTTACAGATAACAACAAAGGAGTTATAACAGTAGATACAGTAATTTACACCAGAATAGAACACATTGAGATTAATCTTTTACTTTAGTAAGTCCAGGAATCATACTCCAGAAAATTTTAGACACATTCCCCGTGCAAAATGACTCACCAAAACCGAGTGGACCCGCTTTTAATACACACCCGTACGCACTCTAGACTGGTTTTGAATCGGCAGAACACTTCTACCTGATGGACAAATCATTTTACTGCAATTGGGTCCGGTACCGGGTTAAAAGTGCACTTTTTACCGGAAAATCAAGCACCTTGGGGTCGGTTATAGTCTTTAAAAATCTATAGTACTTTTATTTATGCTGCGGTATTCGTATTTATTAATTTAATCCTGGATTTAGTCATTTTTGTGCATTTTGGGGTTTTTCGCCATTGACGTCCATGGCTGTCTTTTACCAGGGAAATCACTACCCTGGACTCAGTTTAAACTTCCAAAGAGCTCCAGTATCTGTATTTAATCATTGAATGCCATTTTCCGCGTAATTTTAGCACATTATAAGTATTATGAATTTACAAAATATTCCTGAATCATCTTGTCATGGGAAGAGTATTCATGAATATTTTTATTAAGCAGCAGCACCATAATTGAACTTATAGTAGTTGTTTAATTGATAACTCTTTAATCATTTATGAACTTCGGGAAGGGAAGCCAGGAAGCAAACACACATATATATATATATATATATATATATATATATATATATATATATATATATATATATATATATATATATATATATATATATATATATATATATATATATATATATATATATATATATATATATATATATATATATATATATATATATATATATATATATATATATATATATATATATATATATATATATATATATATATGTGTGTTTGCTTCCTGGCTTCCCTTCCCGAAGTTCATAAATGATATATATATATATATATATATATATATATATATATATATATATATATATATATATATATATATATATATATATATATATATATGTGTGTTTGCTTCCTGGCTTCCCTTCCCGAAGTTCATAAATGATATATATATATATATATATATATATATATATATATATATATATATATATATATATATATATATATATATATATATATATATATATATATATATATATATATATATTGTGTCAGGATGAGTGAAAAATATAAGCATTCATTACCCATATCGTCTATAAAGTATAATGTCATCTGTGTCCTTCCTCAGTCATCCATCCAGCACATTGTCTTTCATTGTTCCTTATTTTTTCTAGATTTTTAAATGTTAGTTTGACAATTCTTAATCTGTTTTTCCATTTTATCTCTTTCTCCGGTGTCACGTCAGTGGTTTTACCCTATGGTAGGTGACATCATGCTGTTCTACCACAGGGTAGAACCACGGACGGGTTGCTGAGAGGTGTCTGCATCTGCCCGTCATTCCATCTTCTCTACATTTTCTCATGTGTCTCAAAGAGGCAGGAATTGAGTTTTTGATGTTGCTTCAACTTCACTGTAAACCAGATGAATTCGGTAACACTTGTGCATTGTGAATTTTCTAAAAAGTTCTAATGTTGTCTTATTCGACTTCAGTGTGTCAATTGATTCAGAATGGATTGCATGTATCACTTTTACATTTTCGTTTTTTCATAAGGAAAGTAAATATCATAAAGGCGGACTAAACCACCAGTCTTTTGTTTTGAAACAAATCCTATCATTTCCGGGGTTGTTCTAAAGGAAGTAGGAGTACACAGCTCTGCTAAGTGTCACTGTTTTCCCATTGTATTCAAGATATTGTTTAGAAGTGGTACATGGTCAGCCCTGTAGATAGAAGCTTTGCAAAGAGCCCATCATCAAACAAACTCCAAAAATTAAGAAAGGATTAAAAATAAAACTCTCATTACATATGTATTCCCGATGCGTTTTGTTACGATCGGGGAAAGAGGATGCCAAAGCAGGTGAAGGCTGAGAGTCTGGTCTTTCTGAATCTTTAATAGAATTGTCCAAGGGACAGGCAAGCACAAGAGAAGATAGCGTAGGAAAGTCGTTAGTGGTAGAAGGAAGGTCGGTAGCCTTGAAGTCCATCTTGAAGTTAAGCATGGAGGGTACAAGAGCGAAGGCAAAGTCGTTGACCACTGTCAGTTGTCTGTAATCCGTGGTCCATAATCTGTGGTCCGTAATCCGTGGTCCACAATCCGTAATCCGTGGTCCGTAATCCGTGGTCCGTAATCCGTGGTCCCTAATCCGTGGTCGGTATTCCGTGGTCCGTAATCCGTGGTCCGTAATCTGTGGTCCGTAATCCGTGGTCCGTAATCTGTGGTCCGTAATCCGTGGTCCGCAATCCATGGTCCGTGATCTGTGGTCACTGATCCTCGGTCGTGGGGCTAAGCATGGTCGGATTCCTAACAGTGAATTGATGAGATGATCCAGCAGCATGGTCAAGTTCCCGGTCCCCTTAAATACTGTTTGTTGGCTAATGACTCGCATCTGGCATCACTCCAATCATTAGGGGCTGGACCTGTGATAGAGTGACAGGCACAACCAGCCACAAGTCTGGTATGAGGCCTGACACGTTTTCAGCTTTAACTCAAATGCCTTTGTGCTGTGGTTATTTCTACTGTCCCATTAGGTTGTGAATCCTATGTACTGCCTGTTTGAGTGTGCTGGTAAGAACAACCACTGCCTGCAGATTGACCCAGCCCCATCCATCAAGCCAAATCACCTTTTGTACTTCAGCTTCATAGGGCGTTTGATAATTATGGTAAGCAGCATGGGAACAATTCAGGGTTTGACAGAACTTGTAAAAACAACCAAATCAATACATAGTTTTATTAAATGTAAGATCTCATCTCATCTTGTTTTTCTGAAACGCTTTATACTCATTAGGGTCGCGGGGGATGCTGGAGCCTATCCCAGTTGATTCCAGGCCAGAGGCGAGGGACACCTTGAATTGGTGGCCAGCCGATCGCAGGGCACAAGAAGACGGACAACCATGCAAACGTACACCAAGGGGCAATTTAGAGTGTCCATTCAGCCTACCATGCATGTTTTTGGAATGTAGGAGGAAACTGGAGTACCTAGAGGAAACCCAAGCAGGCCAGGGGCGGACATGCAAACTCCACACAGATGGACGTTGTGGGATAGAATGGCCAACTGGCTTCTTAATTTTTGTTCATGTCGCGCCAAACTGGCTTGTTCATTTTTTGTTCATGTCGCGCTATGTGTCCAAACTGGCCTTACAATTGTTTGTTAAGATTGTGGAATGTAACATAGGCTAATTAGCTGGCATTGCAATTGTTTGTCCGGTTTGCGAAATGTAAGATAGGATAATTAGCTGGCTTTACAATTGTTTGCTGTTCGAATCGCGTGATGTAAAATAGGCTGCGGCATTTTGTGTGAGCTATAAAAATATTGTGTTTGTATACAACTTAGCCCTGCAAATGTCTAACCATATCAGCCTAAAGTTTTGTTTACATAAACTTTGTCCAACATCGCTGTCTTAGAAATATTACCCTGTTTTCCTCTATAAAGACGGATCCACTGTTCATTCGGAGAGAGTTGAAAGGGCTTCACGTTGAACGTTTCTCCACTGTTAGAGCTCTCTCTCTCCAACTTGCAGTTTGGTAATAAACCTACTACATATTAAATTGATCTCACTCTTTCTTAACCTGCTCCTGAAGTTGGATTACAGAGCTATCAGACATGATGACTAAAGCTGCATTGCAGGTGTAATTGATTCCGTTTTTTTTTTTTTTTTTTGCTGTCGTTTCCGATTTTTAGGGCTGGCTGTTCACATTTATTGTTTGCAAGCGTCAAAATCAGTATTGGGCTTGTTCAGACATTCCTCATTGTTAACCTATATAACATGTTTCTCTGACAAATGAAGGCATCATTCAGTGTAGTGTTTCACGTCATGCAATTGGATTGGATTGGATAACTTTATTCATCCCGTATTCGGGAAATTACATTGTGGCAGTAGCAAGAGGGTGATTAGACAGAACTGCCAAGCCAAAACACAAGGTACATAGCAAATCAAAGTAAATGGAATCCTCAAATCGTGAAAACATAAAAGCAGCAAAAACACAAAACGAACAAGAGTGGACAGAGCTACCGTGGCCGCCGGCTGCCGCTTAAACAGCGCCATTTTGGTTGCGGTAACTGAATCAGACTCAAACAGACGTTGTAAAGTTGGACAAAAACTGGAACCCCACAGAACAGCAAAAACACAAAGTACAAAGCAAATCAAAGTAAAAAGAATCATCAAATCATTAAAACATAAAAGCAGCAAAACGAACAAGAGTGGACAGAGCTACCGTGGCCGCCGGCTGCCGCTTAAACAGCGCCATTTTGGTTGCGGTAACTGAATCGGACTCAAAAAGACCTTGTAAAGTTGGACAAAACTGGAACCACACTCAGGAAGTCTTCCATGAGATGAGGAACTTCTGCAGACTGTGACCGAGGTGGAGAATATGCAGAGTCGCTCTTGCAAGCTTATCCGCACAGTTACTCAGTAGTCTGAAGCTGAAAAAAACAGCAGCAGGGCAGAACACCTCGACTCCGTTGCTGGTGGGGGCCGACAGCTCTTCCATCCCATCCTACGATGGAATGGTTAGTCAGAAGTGTTGCCTCTTCTCCCAGCACTTTTGTCCAGCTCCAGACCTCCGGCGGTACCGAGGTGTTGCTCCTTCTGCTGCATATTGTAACAGATAGTTCCATGTGTGTGACAGCATAGGCATGGCTGGCTGGTTACCCCCCTCCCCAAACAAAAAAGAAGTGGCCGAAAGATGCCAGGCTAAGAGAAGAAGGAAAGTTGTAAAAACATTAAAGTAAAAAGTATAAAGTACAAAGTAAAGTAAAAAGGAATGTATTAGGAAATATTAAAATGTCATTTAAAAAAAGAAAGAAGGGCTGTAAAACATGAAAAACACAAGAGTCTGACACCCTTGGTGCAGAGCTACTGCCACAGGCTCCCGCTTGAACGGCGCCATCTTGGAATTGGTGAGAATATGTTCCCACTAAGAAACATGGTTATATAAAAGTTCTAACTCAAATTAGGTTGTAACAAATTAGGTCAGTAACATACGACCTATCAAACAAACCATAACATTACTTACTACCTACATTACCGTTGTTTATCTGACTCTCATCGACATCGTCATTAGGTGGAGACCTGCCACAAAATCTGTGGACAAATGTTAGGCTTTGCTCCCAAGAATGCTTTTTAATCTATAATCAAAATGTGTGTGTGCGTGCATGTGTGTGTGGTTATGTAAGGATTTTCTTTCTACGTTTGTTCAAATCGTAGAGTTTACATTTTTTATAGTGGCCAGAAACGGCTGTCTGATTCTAATAGATGAGTGATTGCATTTATTCACCTTCTCTAAGTGTGTGAGATCAATCTTTTATTGAATAAATGAAAGCAGAGTTAATGTATGAATCATATTTTTTACATGGTGTCCATTTAACGCACCACGTGGCTGATTGGTTGTAAAGTATGACTTCTTTCCACATCATTTCCGAATGACTTTTTTTCGGTAGAATTTCAGCCAGCAAGTTTCCAGATGCTCCCCGAAACACTTTCTTGACTTGTGACGTGGCGAGATACGATGCTGCTAGCCACGCTGACCCAATTTAGTTGTAAGGTAGGACTCCTATACATGTCATGTACAAAGTAATTTTCGGAAGAATTTCTGGCAATGAGTTTCCAGGTGGACTCACACATCCTTCAATAAATCACGCTTTATTAGGATTCTAGTAGAATAGATAAAGCGTGATTGATGAATGGTTGGATGTTTTATATTAACATTCTCATGATAGGTTTGTCCAAACTGTGCATCGTCGACAGTTTAAAAAATAGTTGGTGCCCAGAGACGGCTGTCGGATCCTAATAAATAAGGGATTGCATTTGGGTACCTTCTTTAAGTGTGTAATCTCAAGATTTGAGCATTTCCAAGGATTATCGATGAGTTTGCCTGGCCAGAAATATGTTAACCTGCTGCTCTCTTGTGGTACTTTTAAGCATTACACTGCCGATTCGAAAAATCCATACCTTCTTCAGTGCACACTAGTGCTTCCACTTAGTCATTTCCGCTTGAAGTTAGTTCCATGAAGTACACAACAGCACCGCTATCTTCTGACATACTCCTGCTTCTGTATACTTGTACATAATTGTATGCTGTGCTATGCGTGTAACTGAAATGTTCCCTTCTCATCTAAGTCATTTTTCAAAACCGTGTCCATGGCATTTAAAACACTTTGCGGGCTGGATTTTCAAGAGAAGCGCCTGGATTCTCGATGGTTGAAGACTAATCCAACTAAAGGAGACATCCTCGGACACCTCTGGCAAGTCCACATAAATGTCTGCATGTTGTGACGAAGGCTCCAAATGCGCAAAAGGAGCATTTCATGTGATGGTCCATTTTGAGAAATGAGACTTGTGTCTTGGAGGGACACGATTTTAGAAAAACCCTGTGTGATACTAGTCTCGTCTCTGGCAGGTAAATTTGGGGCAGTTTTCAGAAAATTTCCTGTGCTGTGGGAAGGCACGACTATAACATCAACGTTGTACGGTGTACGTGGGTAGTTCTGGAGTAAAAATAAAGATAACCTAAGGAAAAACAGACAAAGGGCGGGAAAGGGAAAAGAAAGTTACTACCTAATTACAAAAGGACATACAACAAAAATGGGGAAAATCAAAGCGCTTCAACGGTTAAATTCAGGACTGGTTAAAGAAAAGAAAAAAGGGATGGAGAAATTTACAATATTATGCCATATTGGTGACAATTTGTGGGTCCTTTATTAAACATTGAAAATTTTAATCAAGAAATGCCTGGCAAAAGGTTGACTTCTCTAATTTAATTATTGTAGATTTTTATTGTGGTAACAGAGAGCTATAGAAATAGCTCTTATCTTAAGTAAACATCATATGAGGTGATTTGCAAAGTATATCATAGGTATTGATAGTTATTTCGTTGTTAAAGATTACAGATTGGATAATATTGATCAATTGATACAACCAAACGGCGTTGCTTTCTATTGCTTTAAGGGCATACAAATTAAGAGAATTTAAACTTAAAATTTACAGCATTGCAATTATAGGGTTAATACACCTAAATGTCACAATGATAAAGATTGGCAATAACAAGCTAAGATAAGAGGGAAAGGAACGATTCTCCCAGTTCCAAAATCTGGCTGAAGAAACAGATTGTTTGTCCCTTTGGGTTTTAACAAAATGTGTTGGCGCATGAATTCTGGGATATTTGGGGGATGTGATTCCCATATCTAAAACAAATTTGAGGGAAATTTGGAAATAGGCTCTATTTGGCACTGGATGCCCAAAATCTGGTGGGGCCTTTCATAGTATGAAGTGATGGGAATATGTCTATGTTCAAAAAAGCGTCTCCAAATTATAAAATGAAAAATGAAATGAAAATGAAAATCAGACATAGGCATTGACTTCATCATTGACTTGACAAAAAGCCTAGCAGTCATCATACCCTCAGCAGCGTATGACGAAATTGTATAGTGCTTCTCCAAAAGTTCGTCTTCCCAGGCAAGACACATTTATGACATTTATTTATGACATGTTCATACTTGTTAGCTCTCCGCCTTGCACGCCATCAATCTGGCGACTGCAAGTTGCCTCACCGATGCCAACAAGAATAAGATGGATCACTTACCTCTCTCAGTGTTTATACTTACCCTCCCTCAGTCAGCCTGTGGAAGGCAGATCCACACCAAACGAACTTCCTGTTACTTCATTGCGTCTTAATTTCATAGAAGGGATTTGTGTTGTCGTCACGTCACGTGTTGCTGCAGGTTCAGAGTCCTGATGGCTGTTGGGAAAAAGCTGTCCTTGAGCCTGTTTGTCCGTGCTTTGTAGGACCTGTAGCGTCTGCCAGATGCAAGCAACTGGAACAGGCCGTGTCCAGGATGGTATGGGTCCCCAACAATGGACCCGGCTCTTCTGAGGTACCAAGGTTGGCAATGTCTTCTAGTGATGGCAGAAACGAACTGGAGAGCAGTGAGCCGCTGCACCCGTGCGCGCCGCCATCTTGTCATAATATCAACGTTTGAGTAACACTTTATGTAGATAGGTTGTCCAGGTATAAAATGTAATAAATGCAAAATTCGAACGAAATGCGTGAAACATTGACGACTACTAAAACAAAGTTTAGAGGTGAAACAATTGCCATCTAAATTCTGCGTACAAACAGCTAAACTGGTAGTATTAAAGAGGGTATAACTTAATGCAAAACACGGAGGTATTTTTTTACAAGTGGATAAAATACTAGAGTAGGGGTGTGTGTTTCAATCTGTCACAAAATTTCCATTATTGGATTATTGACAAACAGAAAGTTAATCACAGCCACTCGCATGACAGTCGCTCATGCTAACTGACTGGGGCGATGAACGGCGGCACTTTAACCCAAATTTCTATTTGTAGATGTGTGCCATGCAAATCTAATACATTAATTAAGGGGTGGAGCTACCAAGAAGCCCCACAGGGGATGGTGGTTTACACCTGTGATGAAAATTTATGGGCCACTGATGTATGGGTAAACGACCCAAATTAAAAGACTAGTGATTAGCGCATCAAACTTACGGTTCAAAGATCTACTAATGAAAGCGGGGTGGATCCAAACCTTCCAGTGTAGGTTATTTTTTTGCGTCCTCGAGAATTTGTGGGTTTTCTCCGGGTACTCCGGTTTACTCCCACAAAACGAAATTATGGATGCTAGACTGGATGAACACTAAATCCCCCTAATTATGAGTGTGAGCATGGAGGATGTTTTTTCTTTTCGTTGTTTTGATTGACTGGCCACCAAGATATAATCTATCAATAATATATCATGTTGGAAAAGAATTTGGAAATTTGGAATTGATTTCTGAAGTTGCCAATAAGCTTTGGGGATGGCCTAAAAGATTGGTACAAAAACAAAAACAAAAAGGAAGAAAAAAATCCGCAAAATGAAATTTCTGATGGGAATGCAGCAGCAGTACTCCACATTTGAAACTTAATGTGGAGAAACAAATAATTTGCTCTTCTGAATGGAAAATTTGGTAGCACTGAGTGAAAACAAAGAAAAGACAAAAACAAATTGGGACCTCATCTTACCCAGCTTGAGCCATGGGAAGTCTAACTTACTACTAATAAGGGGAAAATAAAAGTGCTTTAAGGGTTAAAATTATGGATAAACCAATATGGGTTTGCCTGCCAGCTTAAAATGTATAAAATAATAAGCCTGCGGGTTAAAATAAGCACTAATGCATAGAGGTAATATATATAATATATGAATGGAGATAAAAACGAGAGGGCTTGTTCCACGAATACAAATTATTGTTTTTGGTTGCGAAATAAGGCGGAGAAAGGAAAAACAATTTTTTGGGAAAAAAATAGCGAGGCATCCTAGGCTGACGGGGAAAATTTATATTGAGATAGGTGGCGGGAGCGTAGGAATTTTAACAAAAGTAACAGGAGAGGAGATGTGGGAAAGTTCAACAAAAATCAGAAGAAAAGAGATAAGATTGTTGGGTTTGTGGAAAATTGGGGCATATACTGCGTGATTCCCGGACAAAGGGGTCTTTCAAAACAAGGAAGGCCTGCTCAAAATGATTGATGGTTGATGAGTGTTAGGCATTCAACATGCGCGCGGACCGCACAAGCGAATTCTTTTTTGGACCACTTCCGTGAAGACATTACAATAATTGGCCTTGGGGGTGCTGTATTAAACTTGAGGACAAAAATGGATTTTTGCTATGATATAGTTGTGCTTGCAGCATAGTTTGATTATGGGATCTTGGATAAAATTTATGATACAGTTAGATATCGGAAGAGGAATTAATTTATTAACTTATTAACTTATTAACTTATTAATGGTTGTCTTCTCTAAAATGCGTTATAATTGTTCACATGAAAAAGAGGCGACATTTCAAGATAAGAATGCTGCTTTCGCAGCGACCTTGAAGGTCAAGATAAGAATGCTGCTTTCGCAGCGACCTTGAAGGTCACAGTTAGCGGCTCAGGGCGCGCTTCTGTTTGAACATTTCATAATAAGAGAAAAACATGGTCTGCAAGGAATGCAGGGGTATGCGATTACTTTCGCATAATTTTTTTGGGTTTTAAACAGAAATATATTTTAAGGTGATAGAAATTCAGTTTACTAAAGGTTTGATTTGGTAAACGCTTTCGATTTGAAAAAAAAGCTAAATAGCTATTTTTGAGCAATTTGTGTATTTCAAATGGCTCTTAATTAAATAAAATGAGCGAGGCATCCTAGGCTGACGGGGAAAATTTATATTGAGATAGGTGGCGGGAGCGTAGGAATTTTAACAAAAGTAACAGGAGAGGAGATGTGGGAAAGTTCAACAAAAATCAGAAGAAAAGAGATAAGATTGTTGGGTTTGTGGAAAATTGGGGCATATACTGCGTGATTCCCGGACAAAGGGGTCTTTCAAAACAAGGAAGGCCTGCTCAAAATGATTGATGGTTGATGAGTGTTAGGCATTCAACATGCGCGCGGACCGCACAAGCGAATTCTTTTTTGGACCACTTCCGTGAAGACATTACAATAATTGGCCTTGGGGGTGCTGTATTAAACTTGAGGACAAAAATGGATTTTTGCTATGATATAGTTGTGCTTGCAGCATAGTTTGATTATGGGATCTTGGATAAAATTTATGATACAGTTAGATATCGGAAGAGGAATTAATTTACCTTATTAATGGTTGTCTTCTCTAAAATGCGTTATAATTGTTCACATGAAAAAGAGGCGACATTTCAAGATAAGAATGCTGCTTTCGCAGCGACCTTGAAGGTCACAGTTAGCGGCTCAGGGCGCGCTTCTGTTTGAACATTTCATAATAAGAGAAAAACATGGTCTGCAAGGAATGCAGGGGTATGCGATTACTTTCGCATAATTTTTTTGGGTTTTAAACAGAAATATATTTTAAGGTGATAGAAATTCAGTTTACTAAAGGTTTGATTTGGTAAACGCTTTCGATTTGAAAAAAAAGCTAAATAGCTATTTTTGAGCAATTTGTGTATTTCAAATGGCTCTTAATTAAATAAAATGAGCTCTTGGAGAATAAAAGAATATTAATACTGTTTTTGAATGGTTGGATTGTTCAAAATACTTTAATATAGGAGGTGGGTTGGTTAAAGGTTACGGATTGGATAAGCATTGATCAATTGATACAACCAAATGACGTTGATTTCTATGGCTTTAAGGGCATACAAATTGAGAGAACTTTAGCTTAAAACTTACAGCATTGCAATTATGGGGTTATACACCTACATGTTAAAGCAATGGTGGGCCGTTAGGGGCTTCAATGCCTTCTCTGCTGGCCTAAGAAATATCTGAATCATATATTATATTTTGTCCATCAATACTTATTAAATAATTCCAAATTATCTGTTAGCTTCCTTTCACCTTGGTTGCACTGCTTCCAGATGTGCGTTTTCATATTGAAGCATTTAACCAATCACATTTCAGCCATTATTTGTTGCAAGGGTTAGAAATCTGCCTCAAAGCCAGCATAATCAGTTTTGCGTGTTCTGCCGCTTTAAACATGCATCGATAAGACTGTTTCTTTAACCAATCAGATTTCGAGTTGCCAACACCACAATGTATGGCTGCAGGCGTAGGGATACGTCATTGCCTTGTTGCAGGCGGAGGGATACGTCATCGCTTTCATCAACTATGAGACTTGTCATTAGCCAGAGCTATCAAACTGTATTTGGAGCGGGTTGCACAAACAAACAAACATATATATATATATATATATATATATATATATATATATATATATATATATATATATATATATATATATATATATATATATGTATGTATGTATGTATGTATGTATGTATGTATGTATGTATGTATGTCTGTCTGTCTGTCTGTCTGTCTGTCCGTCCGTCCGTCCGTCCGTCCGTCCGTCCGTCCGTCCGTCCGTCCGTCCGTCCGTCCGTCCGTCCGTCCGTCCGTCCGTCCGTCCGTCCGTCCGTCCGTCCGTCCGTCCGTCCGTCCGTCCGTCCGTCCGTCCGTCCGTCCGTCCGTCCGTCCGTCCGTCCGTCCGTCCGTCCGTCCGTCCGTCCGTCCGTCCGTCCGTCCGTCCGTCCGTCCGTCCGTCCGTCCGTCCGTCCGTCCGTCCGTCCGTCCGTCCGTCCGTCCGTCCGTCCGTCCGTCCGTCCGTCCGTCCGTCCGTCCGTCCGTCCGTCCGTCCGTCCGTCCGTCCGTCCGTCCGTCCGTCCGTCCGTCCGTCCGTCCGTCCGTCCGTCCGTCCGTCCGTCCGTCCGTCCGTCCGTCCGTCCGTCCGTCCGTCCGTCCGTCCGTCCGTCCGTCCGTCCGTCCGTCCGTCCGTCCGTCCGTCCGTCCGTCCGTCCGTCCGTCCGTCCGTCCGTCCGTCCGTCCGTCCAGACAGACAGACAGACAGACAGACAGACAGACAGACAGACAGACAGACAGACAGACAGACAGACAGACAGACAGACAGACAGACAGACAGACAGACAGACAGACAGACAGACAGACAGACAGACAGACAGACAGACAGACAGACAGACAGACAGACAGACAGACAGACAGACAGACAGACAGACAGACAGACAGACAGACAGACAGACAGACAGACAGACAGACAGACAGACAGACAGACAGACAGACAGACAGACAGACAGACAGACAGACAGACAGACAGACAGACAGACAGACAGACAGACAGACAGACAGACAGACAGACAGACAGACAGACAGACAGACAGACAGACAGACAGACAGACAGACAGACAGACAGACAGACAGACAGACAGACAGACAGACAGACAGACAGACAGACAGACAGACAGACAGACAGACAGACAGACAGACAGACAGACAGACAGACAGACAGACAGACAGACAGACAGACAGACAGACAGACAGACAGACAGACAGACAGACAGACAGACAGACAGACAGACAGACAGACAGACAGACAGACAGACAGACAGACAGACAGACAGACAGACAGACAGACAGACAGACAGACAGACAGACAGACAGACAGACAGACAGACAGACAGACAGACAGACAGACAGACAGACAGACAGACAGACAGACAGACAGACAGACAGACAGACAGACAGACAGACAGACAGACAGACAGACAGACAGACAGACAGACAGACAGACAGACAGACAGACAGACAGACAGACAGACAGACAGACAGACAGACAGACAGACAGACAGACAGACAGACAGACAGACAGACAGACAGACAGACAGACAGACAGACAGACAGACAGACAGACAGACAGACAGACAGACAGACAGACAGACAGACAGACAGACAGACAGACAGACAGACAGACAGACAGACAGACAGACAGACAGACAGACAGACAGACAGACAGACAGACAGACAGACAGACAGACAGACAGACAGACAGACAGACAGACAGACAGACAGACAGACAGACAGACAGACAGACAGACAGACAGACAGACAGACAGACAGACAGACAGACAGACAGACAGACAGACAGACAGACAGACAGACAGACAGACAGACAGACAGACAGACAGACAGACAGACAGACAGACAGACAGACAGACAGACAGACAGACAGACAGACAGACAGACAGACAGACAGACAGACAGACAGACAGACAGACAGACAGACAGACAGACAGACAGACAGACAGACAGACAGACAGACAGACAGACAGACAGACAGACAGACAGACAGACAGACAGACAGACAGACAGACAGACAGACAGACAGACAGACAGACAGACAGACAGACAGACAGACAGACAGACAGACAGACAGACAGACAGACAGACAGACAGACAGACAGACAGACAGACAGACAGACAGACAGACAGACAGACAGACAGACAGACAGACAGACAGACAGACAGACAGACAGACAGACAGACAGACAGACAGACAGACAGACAGACAGACAGATATATATATATATATATATATATATATATATATATATATATATATATATATATATATATATATATATATATATATATATATATATATATATATATATATATATATATATATGTATGTATTCAATAATAACAATTAAGGGGAACTAAAAACAAACTCTATTGGAATTTAAACAAACAAGCCTTCATTCAACAAATCACTTACATAAAGAAGCGATAAGGGCGTCACAATTGCTGACAATATACAAGTAAAGACGAAGGTTGCTTGGATTGCAATCAGGCTGCATAAAGATCTTCTTTAAGCGTCCTTCCAGATTTGTTTTTCCTGGGTAGAAGTACAGTAAACAGTCCTTGGAACGAGAACTCGGTGACTTGTTACGATCCTGAGTTCTCTTCAGACAATTTGAAGAAGCTTTCATACAAAAATGATTATATGCACTCATATAATAGTATTACAGAATTAACCCAACATTCCACCGTTTTTATAATATGTATGTTATTAATTATTTTATGGCAAATACAAAAGGGAATGTCAGTTGACTGCCTCAATTTTACCCGCCTACTATATAATATGTGAGCATGAATGTTTGCTAACCCTAACCCTTTCTCCCGTGCTCTGCGATCAATTGGCAAACAATTCAAGGTGTTCCCTGCCCGAGAGTCAGCTGGGATAGGCTGCAGCACCCTCCATCCCCCGTGACCCTTGTGAAGATGACGCGGTTCGGTAAAAAATGAATGAATGAATATTTGTTTATGCCAGTGTCGCGTTAGACATTCCCAAATTCACGCTCAAAAATAAGGAAAATAAAAACCATGACAAGGCAAGTTTTTTTATGCATTTATTTTTAGACTATCATACGCGGTTGGTCAAACATGTTCGCCATGCACACGTTGAAAGAAAAATCACAGTTCTAAATTTTGAAAGGCCTGTCTCCCTCCACCCACAAGGTGGAAGTAGTGTTGTCTCCGTTGATGACTTTTGGCAAACGTACCCTATCCAATATGGCGGCGTAGTGAATCCACTTGTGTTGTCTAAAAGACTGTCTACGTTTACATGTTCGTGAGCACTTCGCTTTAGTCGACGGAACCAGCTAAGTTTGCATAAAGGTTGGTGTAAATTCGTAGTAAATTCATGTGTCATGTTCTCTATTCAGTACCCTTGCTCTTTCTCGATTAACAAGGCAAGACGGGGTCGGTTATCACAAATAGTCAGTCAGTGAAGCCTGATTAATAGCTTGGGTTGGATTTGACATTTCACATTCATTTTCAACTCATTTTTTCCTCTATTAATTTGACATGTTGACACGATGTAAAAACATCCAAATTGTGAAGTTGGTTGTCATTGGTTAATATAAGTTTATCTCTAAAATTGGTGACGATCTTTTGATATACATTTCGGCGTTCTTTTCCATTTATATATTCAATGAGAAACAAACTTAAGTGTTTTAGCGCGTCGGCCTCACAGCTCTGGGGCCCTGGGAACAAATCCAGGTGTCCTTCTGTGTGGACTTTGCATGTTGTGAGTTTTCTCCCACATTCCAAAAAACATGCATGGTAGGCTGATTGAATTGCCCTATTTATGGGTGTGAGTCGTTTCGGATCGAGTCTTTGTCTTTATTGAAATGAATACAGTTTGTTAGACTACAAGCCCTGATATCTGACTCTACCTGACTATAACAATTTTTATCTATATTAAACTATAACGGGCTTGTCGTCCTAACAAAGGGCATGTTCAAAATTTGAAGAGACGACCAAAATGCGCCGGGTTTCTCCACAGAATATTTATTCCCATTATATAAATCAAATTCAGAGCTGCTCCCCACCACAGCTCTGGGTCAAAAGAACAACCCCACACAAGTTACACAGCCTTTTACATGCTTGATGGTCCGTGATGGTCCCAGGGCTCCGCCCTCTCCGCCGACCGTCCAGATGTCCCGACAACACTGCGCTTGCGCATGCACAGGTGGACGTGCCCGCATACATCAAAGAAAACACTCTCCTCGCGCGTGTAATCAAAGTAGCGATGCAAAGACCCACTTCACTGCGATGATTTGTGCGTTCAGCAGGGGTGCAGAGGGGTCAGTTCGGGGACACCCAAGCTTCACTGTAATGAACCAAAAACAAGATTAAAATGCCCCAGTCTTCAAGGGGTACCTCGATTTACGATCATAATCCTGCCCGAGACGGTGATCGTATGACAAGCATATCGTAACTCAAGCGGACGTATCCCAATGAAATGAATTGAAAACATTAATTTGTTCCAACCCTCTGAAAAAACACCCAAAATAGAGTATTGGATTGGAAAATAGGTTTCATTTCTTCTAATTCGCCATATATTGACAAAGTAATGAATGAGTGGTTTAATAGTAATAAAATGTATTTAATAGATGTAAAATTAGACGCATTTCGCGGGGGGAGAGACAATGACACACACAGAGGTGGAGGTGGGGGCTGTTCGGGGGGACTTTATCCACAGCAACAACGCACTTGTAAACGAACAAACAAATTTAAATTAACTTGGATAACTATATACAGGCACTCAACTTTTAATGTACCGTATTTTCATGATTATAAGGTGCACCCAAAATCAATTTTTTTTTTCAAAAGCTGACTATGCGCCTTATAATCCGGGGCGCCTTATATATGGATCAATATTGAGCCGCGACAAGTCTCGCAACTTACGGTAAGCAGCCACCGACTCCATTTTTCCCATAGAAGAAGAAGTGCGCTGTGTATACTGAGAAATATTAAACAACGATTCACTTTCATTTGTGCGTTTGTATAAAGACCCTGAAATGGCTCCTATTAAGAGACACGCTCACAACGCAGAGTTTAAACTCAAGGCGATCAGTCACGCAGTAGAACACGGAAATAGAGCAGCAGCAAGAGAGTTTAACAATCATGAATCGATGGTGCGGAAGTGGAGGAAGCATGTGGATGAGCTGCGCCAAGTAAAGAAGACTCAACAAAGTTTCCGTGGCAATAAAGCGAGCTGGCCACAGTTAGACACACTTGAACAGTGGGTTGTTGAACAAAGAGCAGCAAGTAGAAGTGTCAGTACAATCACTATTCGAATGAAGGCAACAGCGCTTGCACGGGAACTTAACATTTAGTAATTCAGAGGTGGTCCTTCTTGGTGCTTTCGGTTTATGAAAAGATGTAATCTTTCCATCCGTACACGAACTACTGTTTCACAGCAACTGCCAGCTGACTTCCAGGAAAAGCTGGCCACTTTCCGCACATACTGTACAAACAAGATTACTGAAAAAAAGATCCGGCCAGAGCATATCATTAATATGGACGAGGTTCCACTCACCTTCGATATTCCTGTGAACCGCACAGTGGATAAAACGGGAGCACGTACAGTGAATATACGCACCACAGGGAGTGAGAAATCCTCCTTCACTGTAGTTCTCGCCTGCCAGGCTAATGGCTAAAAACTTCCACCCTTGGTTATTTTCAAGAGGAAAACTTTGCCAAAGGAAAACTTTCCAGTCGGCATAGTCATCAAAGCTAACCCAAAGGGATGGATGGATGAAGAAAAGATGTGTGAATGGTTGAGATAAATTTATGTGAAGAGGCTTTTTTCAAACAGCTCCGTCCCTATTGATCTACGACTCCATGCGCTCGCATATCACCAATAATGTCAAAAAACAAGTGAAGCACACTAATTCAGTGCTCGCCATCATTCCAGGTGGATTGACAAAAGAACTCCAGCCGCTAACAGAGCATTCAAAGCCAGACTGCGTACTGCGTGGGAGCAGTGGATGACAGAAAGCGAACACACATTCACCAAGACGGGGAGACAGCACCGGACGACATACGCCACCATCTGACAGTGGCTCGTAAATGCCTGGGCTGATATATCAGTCTCAACTGTGGTCCGAGCTTTCAGGAAGACGGTAATTGTCCCCGAACTGCCAGACAACAACAGCGACACTGACTCGATTAACGACGACCTTGATGAGACGGAGCCGGATGTGTTGGATGGCCCATTCACTCAGATGGTCAATTTGAACACTTCAGAAGGAGAATTCGAGGAATTCTTAGATGAGGAGCTGATAGAGTGAGCTTTATGTTTTTTCTTTTGTGTTTACAGTTTACAGTTATTATCCTATTGCTTTATTGTTATTGTTTTTGCAGATTACGAGTGTCACTATATTGCGATGTAACGTTTAATTTACCATAACAGTATCAGACGTTTTTTTGCGTGTTGACTAAATGGCGGAAAAGTAAAATGTCATGCCTTGCTGTTGTTCAAAGATGTTAAAGATGTGTCACGAAAATGCTTTACCTCAGAGAAAATAATAAAACAGCTGTTTATTCATTTTGAGATTGAATGGAGTGGTGGAAAGCTTGTTTGTAATCTATTAATAAAGATTGACTGACCTATCTGACTGTTTTGTGTACATTCTCTTTAGCGCGGCACCATCTAATGGTTGCATAACGTAACTACAACCTCTACTCTAGCGCCTTAAAATGCAGTGCGCCTTATTATTGGAAAAAGTTTTAAAATATGTCATTCATTGAAGGTGTGCCTTATAATGCGGTGCGGCTTATAGTCATGAAAATACGGTAACTTCACACAAAACTGAATTCTAATTTTGTTTTAATATTTTTTTTACCTTAGTTCTATGGGTTGACCCCACCCGGAAGTCTTAAAAACGAACGCATCAAGCGTTGTTAGGAACTTGCCTCCCCTTCGAAATGTTTTGAAAATGACGCACACAAATAACATCACGATACACGTAATCCAACCTTTAGAATTAGCGCGCCACATAACTTGTAGATCTCTTGAAGTCACACTTGTTCTCCGCATTGTAGTAGCGGCTTAATTTTAGACTCACCGCTCGCATTAGCACACAACGCTAGCGTTAAGCGGTCCTTCATGGGTTTGTGTCCCGGTAATGCCTTCTCCTCTGCTACGATGACTGTCCGCCTGGGCATCTCCAAAAAATGACCGGTTTCATCGCAGTTTAAAACTTGCTGGGGGATGTAAATTTCCTCGCCGATAATCAAGGCAGATGTCTTGATGCGTCCTTCTGCTTATGGATGGTGGAAATGGTTGACATATCCCTCTCTTATTGCCTAGCGAGCTCAGTAACACGTACCCAACTCATATTTTTTCAATTAGTTTGTGTTTCGTGTCCATTTTCAACGCCTTTTCTTCGCAGAACTCTGCCGATCCATAGTAATATTGTTTTGCTGGTATGTAAATGCGGGGTGGGGAAATGCAAAGTCCGCCCAGTGGTCGTAGAAATATTTTATACACGAAAGATGCAAAAAAGACAGTGCCATGGCCACCTGGCTTGGTCGCATCACGAAATTTTGATCGTATCTCGGGCGAATTATTTGATTACAATTTTTGTCGTAAGGCAAGAATGTCGTATGGCGGAGCGGTCGTATCACAAGGTTCGACTGTCCATTGTTTATTTTCCAGAGAAAAGACAACTTTCCAGTAGTTCTGACTCCATTTAAAGCTCCCCTTCCTGCATCCCAAATTGGGCGTTAGTTTTGAATATTAGTGGGTGTTTTTAGTTTACCTATTTGGACAACTAAAGTGTAGTAGTGAGTAGACTACGTGTTTCAAGAAGTATGGGGTTTGTAACAAATACAAAACTTGAATGGTAAAGGAAAATAATATATGATTACAGTAATACCTTGATATACGAGTGCCCTGACATACGAAGAATTTGAGGTACGACTAAAATTCCGGCAAATATTTACTTTGAGATACTAAACAGATTTTGAGATACGAGCAGACGTGAGAGGCTTCTTATGATCTTTCTTGCCGTATCTCCCTCGTGCAAAGATCTGCTTTATTAAGAGAATTGAGGGAAATACAATGGGTCCAAAGCACGCCGTGAAGGGTAGTTCAAAGAAAAGGCGTCTGATGACAATCGATATTAAGCAGCAAATAATCAAAAAACATCAGTAGTGTACGTGTGACTGAGCTGGCCTGCCAATACGTGTGGAGAAGTAGGAAGTTCGCCTCAAAAGCTGCAGTGGAATACATTAACCTCTTTGCCTTGGTTATTTCACAAGGAGGTTTGAATTTAGTGGAACGTAACATTTAATACTTTTTTAATTGTGTGTATCGGAATCTCAGTTCATTTAAGTTAAATTCGAAGTTTATGTTACGAGCGCATCCGTCAAGTCTCTCTGTCTCTCTCCCATCCGCAAACTCTGTATTGTACAAAATGTCATTTTATGATTAAACTTAATAGCCACTAGTTATTCATTACTCTGTTAGTAGATGGTGAATTATAATCAATGTGGAAAATGTTTTTCCATTGTAATATCCTGTTTTGGGTGTTTTTTTCAGAGGGTGGGAACAAATTAACTTGTATTTAGTTCATTTCTATGGGAAACGTTGATTTGAGATGTGATCAAATTGACATGCTTATATCTCAAGGTACGACTGTATTTGAATAATGTCCATAGGGTCATAGGCTGGTGAGGATATACTTTGAATATACAACAATATTCATAGTATATGTCAGGAGCAGCTCGTTTGTCCCTCCTGGCTTGCCGTTATGCAGTTGCGAGTGATTCATGATTACTTCCGGATGTGTGTATTTAAATGAATTGTTATTCATTGTCGGATTGTACTGCGTGATACTGCGCACATTGCTGCGAAGCTACCTGCGAAAATTCCTGCGTATGATTCCATGGCCATGCAGCCACGCTACCACAGCATGCGCGGGACAAAGACCAGGAACCTTCCCGAGGTGTCCCGCGAAGGGCTTTCTGCATGGAGGAGCCCTACGAATCCCAATCAACACACCCAGACCCGCGCCGTGGGAGGCGCCCCTTTTTCCTTACCGGAGCTGCATCGCCCGTACTGCATCTCCGGTCCCTTCTCCTTAGGGCGGGCGACATCGAGAGAAACCCGGGACCCAAATGCCCCTGGTGCGCCACCGCCATACGCTGCGACCACACTCCGATCACCTGTACCACTTGTCGACGGGGGTTCCACAGGAGCTGCTCCGGCCTGTCCCGATATTCAATGGACATATAAGGCTTCGTCTGCAGAATCTGCTTGGGCTCCTCTCCGCCCACATGGGTGGCACGGGCTAGTCGTAGCGTCCCCACTTCATCCATATCTACCACCCCGTCGTCTCTTGCCCACAACCCTACATCATCCATACCCCCCACTAGCCCACCGGCGAGGAACAATTGCTTCATCTGCGAGCGTCTCATCAGGTCCAACAACGCTCCCCTCCCGTGTGTATCCTACCCAAACTGGGCACACCGCTCCTGCACCCGTATCAGCCGCTATGAGCCATCCCCCACCTGGACATGCACAAACTGCAATGCGTCCCAAATCATACCCCGTGCCCAACCTCAGGCAACAACAACCCCTGTGCCCCCCATAATTGCCTACCAGCCCCCACCAAATAACCTCTCCCATATGCACACGTCGACTACCCAGCCGGTGCGCCCTTTTCTGCAGCTCCTGTAAGAGAGGCTTCCACGTCACCTGCGCCCCTGAAACCAAAACAGCAGTTGACAGACTGAGGCGATCAAACTCCTGGCGGTGCTCAACCTGCATCCAACCACATATCACACACACAGACAATATCCGTGATAACAGAAAGGCCCAACTCCCCCCTGCTCTCAACCCCACCTAACCATTGTGCAGTGGAACTGCGACTCACTTGCAGGAAAAATCACCGAACTAAGCGCCCTAGCAAGAAGACTGAAATGTGATGTCCTCCTGCTACAAGAAACAAAACTGGGCTTAGAGGATCCCACCCCGTCCATCCCTGGCTACGACGCCGTCCGACAGGATCGGGCCTTCAGTGGAACGAAAAACCATCGTGGGGGTGGTCTACTCACATTCGTCCGTCAAGGCATCCCGTATTCTCTGGCACCGCCAGTCAACTCGGGCCCGGCGGAAATACAACGCATCCTCATTCCCACTGCAAGAAGATCACAGCTCTCACAAACTTTTATATCCCCCCAGTTACATCCTCTTTTGCGGGCCCGCCGAACAGCCACACAACATGGCTACCGTGTCTATCCACAAGTCAAGGACTTATCTGCGGAGACTTCAACGCCCACCACCCTGCCTGGGACGACTTAGTACAAACTGACCCCAGGGGGCAAGCCATCTACGACTGGCTTGAAGATCAAGGCAGAAATCTCCTAAATGACGGCACACCCACGCGAGTATCCCGACACCTGGATCGAAGCGGCATGAACACCCCAGACCTAACATTGGCAGACCCATCCACAGCGGAAGCCTGCGTCTGGACCCCCATCGCCGAACTCTCCTCAGAAATATTGCACTCCCCACTTTTCTTGAAACTGTTTGTGCTCATCACTGACCTTTCTTTTCACGGCAGGCTTTGAAACAGACATCTCCGGGGCTGTAATATGTGTTTACACTTGGAATGAGTCTCAGATTGAACTTTTAACTTTCAGTCGCGCGGGTCTGTGGCGCATGCGCACTTTTGATTTGACTGTTTAACTTTCAGTCGCGCGGGTCTGTGGCGCATGCGCACTTTCGCTCTCCGATCGTATTGGATTACGGCAGCTCTCCGAGCCGAGCAGAGTGATCAGCTTCACGGCTTCTCCTCTGCCCAGCTGATTGGTGGAATGAATGAGTGAGTGAGCGAGGCACTGGACAGCCCGGCCAATGTCCCGCCCTCCAGAGCCGTTTACCTCACCTTGATTGGTTCATCCAGCTCCGAACACGGTGTCATTCATATCAATCTTGCGGGCCGCACGGACATCAATCTAGCACAGGGGTGTCAAACATACGGCCCGCGGGCCGGATCCGGCCCGTCTGGTGGTTTGGTATGGCCCGGGGAAAAAAGCTGCATGGTATAAAAAAATGCTCTTTAAAATTTGTAGTTTTTGTATTATCCGCTAGGGGCGCATTGTTTTAGTATGTGCAGACAACATGAATTGACATTTATTTATGTTCTTATGTTATTCTTTTGTTCATAATATATCGTTCATAATGTAAAAGGAAAATTCTGCTAATAAACATTTTGATAATTTACTATTTTTTTGCACTAATTATTAGTATTAGCGACTAATACAAAGGAGAAAAGTGGGCTTATTGTTAGTTCTATGTAATTTTGTAATTGAGTTTACTGGTCGGGCCCGCTTGATCTCAAATTAAGCTGTATTCGGCCCGCAGACCAAAGGGAGTTTGACACCCCTGATCTAGCATATTAAGACGCTGGCTGCAAATTATCGTCCCCCGGGCCGCAGTTGGTCCACGGGGCGCGGGTTTGAGACCCCTGCTCTAGAGGACTATGAGAAAAGGCTCTTGCAACTCAGAACTTCTGAAGACTCGAAGTGACTCTGAAGAGAAGGCTCTTGTGAAAGGGTCTCTGAGTCCTATAGGTGATCTGATTATCAGGTCTAAGTCTTCTCATGAAGAGCAGATGCTGGAGATGTAGTTAGAGGCTCTAATATAAACTGCAATTTAAGGACGAAGGTTTCAATTACAGATACACTCTTAGTTCATCAAGTATTTAAACTTTCTCTGTGTTTGTTTCCTCATTATAGAATCATGTGGAAATCTACATTTAGGAAGCCCAATAAGGACAAAGAAGCTTGCAGAAAATACAAGGAGATTGACCTCATATATTTTGTGTTTTAAAATTAGCATCCTACAACCAATATATCAGTGATGTGACTCACTGCCAGCTCATCATGGGCAATGCAGAAAGTGCGGTTGTGCAGAAGCGACTGACTCGCTTTCGTCCTGAACATCGGCCGATGATTGAAGGAGTGTTTGACCGGTTACGGGGCAATGTTGTTGCCCAAAAGCTAACAGAAAACACCCTCACCTTTGAGATGTTGCAGGTGGTACTATTCATATAAAATATATATTGATTTTTTTTTAATGCAACAAGTAAAGAAACTGTATATTCTTTCTCATGCAATAGTGCAATGATTGTCGTGTGTTCACAGTCCTCCATGTGCATTCTCACAAAAGACTCCATGATAAGGAGATCATACCAGTCTATGTGTAGTATTGCCTTTGAGCCAACAAGGAAATCTGCCAAAGTCAGTATGACCGCAGCTTCAGGAGTGCACAGAGAGCAATTGGTCATCTTCCTTGCAGACACCTTGCAGGGTACTGCAGAAGAACAAGCTCCTCTTGTCATGGCAATGTGCCAAAATGAAGCATTCGACAAGGTTGTCACCAATGAGCAAGTAACTGAGGTGGGTAAAGGTCAGTAGAATCATTGTTGTCATAATCATCGTATATGTTTTCCCTTAATAGTTCTTACAGGACCTGATCACAGCTATAGTTAAAATTATTGTCCATAAAAAACTCCTTCAAGGGTGGAAATCAGACAAAATGGGTGATGGCTCACAGGGTATCAACCTGTTGGCACAGCAGATGTTATCAGAACTAAAAACCACGGGTAAACATTTTTTTGCTTTATTTTATTACTGTGATTCTAGAGATATATTTTAAGTGCTTAAATGTCACTGAATGTTTTGTTTTTTATGAAACATTGTACTAATTTGACATTTCAGTTGAAATGTATCTTTTTTGTGTTTCATTTTTGATCATTTATTATCCATATTATGAGCTGCAGTTGTTTTTTTTAATTAATTTGCTCAACTTAGTTGACCTAAGTCAACCAACACGGCTGTAAGAGTTTTCATTTTTTGTCAAAGAACAGGGAAACTATGATGTTACCTGTCTGGAGGACTGGATCTTTCGAGTACCCCAAATATCTTTGTACCTGCAGATGTTGGTAGCTGAGGGACTAGCTGTATGGCAAAATTCGCAGCCTGTCCAACCCATTTTGCCTCCTTGTCAAGAGACATCTTGGAAAGATCTACTGTCTCTTTTAGATATACCTACTCTCATGTTTCTTGCTGCGCAGGTTAGTATCACACCAAAAGAGATTTTATTTTTATCTTTTCCTTTTTCATATCTTCTGAGACGTTCATCTTCACAAAGATCGTGGGGGTACTGTAGCCTATCGCAATGATGGGCAGTAGGCAGGGTACACCTTGAATTAGCTGACCAATAACCATTCTCATACACTCGTACCTTGGGACGATTTGAAGTGTTCATCGCTAGATGTGGACTTTTAACAATTTTAATTATTTGATTTGATTATCTAACCAACACACTGTCAACCTCTGGAGGTCTAAAATGCTCGGCCCATCATACACAATAGTTTTTTAAATCAACCAATACTATTTAACGGGCTCGGGTACCGTACACAGAGCTAAATATAGCCACATTGTGTCTAATAAGCTTTAATTAAGTCAACACAAGACCTCACAAAATCAAAGTCTTTCCCATTACTGATTTTGAAATTAGTAATATGAAAAACAAATCTCAGATGGTAAGGTGTTTGGTTAGACTAAATGTCTTCATAGGGCAGAGGGGAGGGTATAGCACTCATTATCATTATTTTTCATAACATCACTTTTAGTGCGTCAATTATTTAAGGAATGATAATAGAGATGCACATTTTTGTATTGTTTGAAATGTCTTCAGAGGGCAAAGGGGAGCGTATGGCCACTCATTATTTTTCATAGCATCACTTTTAGTGTGTCAATTATTTAAAGAATGAGAACAATAGAAATGCACATTTTTGTATTGTTTCAAATTTCAGTTGCCTGACAGATACAGTGCACCTTGGAGACTTGTGTTTTCCACACTGGTGCATGGTGAGAGCTTCACAAGGATGATTGCAGGCCTGAGAAAGTGTGGGCCCACCTTGCTGCTGATCAAAGACACAAGGGGGTACGTTTTTGGAGGTTTTGCCTCCATCAGCTGGGAAGTCAAACCTGAGTTTCAGGGTGAGAAGTGGATTTTTGTGGTTTTGCACTATTTCTTTTATGGTAGTAAGAATGATACCTGTACGATGTGACTGACACAATTGCACAATTCACTGGAGAAAAAGTGGTATGGTCTCAGCAATTTTTAAAATTAATTTCTTTCTCTTTTGGCATATCGTACACCCTTTTAGTTAAAAAAAACCCAACCCATTTAATAAATAGAACAAGGTGAGATCAAGTGCTGAATCTTTATCACTGCCATTTCACCTGTTTAAAAAAACAATTATAAAAAGATCTCCACTACTGAGATATAGTCGTCGATCCCAAGAATTATTGTACTCCAATCAAAATATGATGTAGTATTTCTAAATAAAAGTTCTTTGAAAATTATGATTACCGTATTTACTCGCCTATAGGCCGCTTTTGTATGGCAAAAAATGACTGAATCAAGGGTACATCTTGTATGCGCACAAAACACGTCATGCACAAAACTGCAAGTTGACAACGCTATGACATGCAGCCCGTACGGTTATTTATTGCAAATTAGAGAAAAGACAAACAGATAAAACAATAAACAATGTATTTTGACGTCTATGAATATAATTATTGGGAAAAATAAACCCTATGTAGCATAAAAAATGGAGAAACTTACCACTTGCACCCACTCCTGCGGCAGCTCCGGCGCAGCCGCACCGCGAACCAATGGGGCCGTCGCCTGCTTCATGTGACTGCGACCATGGCGCATGCTGGGCTTTCCTAATATAATGCAGCCGTGTGTTTTAGCACCAGAGCCTCACGTATAATATGGACTGGTAGATAGCTTAACTCATCAGCTTTCTTTGCGGTGAGGTCCTATCGTTTGTCAGCGCCGAGTGGCAGAGAGGCTCGTCTAGGAGCTCCTCATGCTGGTTTCACAGAGGAGATGCGTAAAATGTTTGATAACCCAGTGCGCAGCTGGGCGGCCGCAAGACACCTGATGTCTTTCCGGAAGTGTTTCTTAGAGGCCTTAACGAGTCACTGATGGACGAGTTGGCTTCACTTGATGAGGTTTGCCATAAGGATAGACTATTGACTCAGGGAACGCGCCAACGGCAATGGTGTGAAAGCTCACTGCGGTCAAAACACAGCGACTCATCCTGTCTATTCACAATAACATGACCTGCTTGACCACCACTGGCTGCAGATGATCACATGACATTGCTTGGCCAATCAGTGCTGTGAGGAATTTATATATCTTGAATGTGAAAAAAATCACACTATTTTACACTAAAGTAGGGTTCGGCGAATGCCCATATGAAACTGGCGGGGTTCGGTGAATGCGCATATGAAATTGGTGGGGTTCGGTACCTCCAACAAGGTTAAGAACCACTGTTCTAGAACTTGCTCTGGGGCGCAAAATTCTTCGGTACGCCACTGTATTGAATTAGTCAAAATATATTTCAATAATTGAGCAAAAGTGATTTTGGCGCTTAGTGTGAAAACACTTATTTTTTTAAAAGAAAAAAATAGATTTTAAACCCCAAAAATTACATATGGATGACCCCTAGGACTAAAATATTATGTTTTCTTTTTGGTTCGCAGATGTAGAAATAATGTGAAAAAATAGAAAACTGGGGAACCTTCTGCATTGGATGATACGATACGAGAGAGAAACTTGCGATCCTAAAATGGAGTCTCACCAGCACTGCGTACTTCTTGGACATGTTGATTCAATATTGAGTACGGCATAACGTTCAAAATTAGTGGTGCGCAGCTCAAAGCATGTGGTCAACGTGGGGAAATGATTGAGCCAATCAACTAGCTCTAAGTGTCCCGGCCAATAATTTTCCACATTGTGATCACGCAGATTACGCATGTAATGCAATTAGATTATGGGGTTTTTTTGTTTTATCTCTTGTTCGAAAGTGACAACTATTGGAGTATTATGATCCATTGAAAGAATTGAGATATTTTGACATCAGAAGCAATATTGTTGCTACATCTTAAACCTCTGGTAAGAAAATTGTAATTTCTGTAGAAAGAAAGCATCAGGTTGTCATTGAAATAGACTTATTTTTGCATATACAGTGTTCCCTCGCTACTTCGCGGTTCAGCTATCGCGGACTCAGAGCTTCGCGGATTTTTTTGGGAAAAAAATAAAAAATAAAAATACAAATATTACATTGAAACAACATATTTTACAGTTTTTTGTTATAAAATGCATTTCACTCCCTCTCTCCCCCCGTATTATATATGGTGTACTGTATACAGGCGTAAAACAATTAAAAAAACATTTAAAAAAAATGTTTTTTTGGGGGGGGGGGATTAAATTCAAATTAAGCATTTTTGAAGGGGAATCCCTACTTCGCGGAAATTCACTTATCGCAGAAGGTCCCGGTCCCCATTAACCGCGATAACCGAGGGAACACTGTATATCACACACGGGTCTCAGCCCATTAAGTCCATTTTCGTATGGCACAGAGACAACCCAAGGAAACAGAAAAGGCAGTTTCTAAATGAAGATTTCATTTACCTATGGAGAAAAACAAACCCGGCTGGCCGTCTGTGAAAAAAGTAATTCCCCTTTTGTTTAATCACAAAATAACTGACTCATCACAATTGTAGGAAAGCTGAGTTCAATTTCACAGGCCACACCCACACCTGATTACTACCACATGTCTTGAAACAAGAAAACACATAAAGAATGTGTCAGACAAAGTGAAGTATGCTACACAACCAGGGCATCTTGCCACGGTCCAAAGAAATTCAAGAGGAAATGGGAGAAAATGGGATGGACATTTGTCAGTCTGGAAAAGGTTACAAAGCCATTTCCAAGGCCTAGGGGCTCTAGTGCACAACTGTCAGAGCCATTATCCACTAATAGAGAGAACTAAGAACAGTGCCAAATCTTTCCCGGAGAGGTCAACCACCTAAAATTACTCCAAGAGTGCGACGACGGCTCATCCTGGAGGTCACAAAGAGACCAAAAAAAACCACTACTATAACAAAAACTGGCATCCATGGGAGACTTCCAAGGTGAAAACCATTGAGGTCCAAAAAGAATGTAAAGGCTCGTCTTACATTTGCCAAAAAAACATCTTGATGGTGATAGGTTCATTAATAAATACCCTTCTTTGTAATTATCAATATCTGCAGGCAGACATATTATTCAATTATTGACATTTAATTAAATAAATTGGATCACGGATAAGAACCTTAAGGGAAGATACATCGAGCCCCTTGTCTTCAAACAGTCTCGAACAGTAATTTCGCGTACGGCTTTAAGGCCAGAAATCAAAACAATTACAAGGTTGTTGGTTAATTCAACATGCGTGAGCAAAAACACCATCTGTAACTATAATAACAATTAAGGTATTTTAACAATAACAGATCAGGAAACTAAAACCAACCCTCATTTGGATAAAAACAATCACGCCTTCATTTGACCTAACAATCATATAACAATTACATAAAGAAGCCCGAAGTGCGTCACGAGGTAGGCAGTTGTACGAGTGTTATGGAAGTGGCAGATATCCCGAGTCCTTGCTGCCTCCCGATCAACAGCCCTCAGAGCCCGATATTGGGTGAGATGTAGCATAAACAATCCTTGGATAAGAAGTCCACGTGAGAGTGGACCAGGCGGCTGTTTATGACCTCGAGCCGAACAATAGGAAGAATGATTTAACAAAGAAATTAATTACTACACCTTTATGTATAATAGCAATACAGAATTAAACCCAACAATGGTCCTCCACATTTTTGGAAGAATTGTCTGTGGACTCATGAGTGAAAAGTTGAACTTATTTGAAGTTGTGTGGTCTGTTACTTTTGGCAAAAAAATGGCACGGCATCCCATCAAAAGAACACAATAGATAGCATGGTGGTGGCAGTTTGATGATCTGGGGCTGCTTTGCTGCCTTTACCAGCAAATGTTGATGGAGATTGTCTCAGTCTGCGCGCTCATACTCCAGCCCTGGTCTACCTCTGAATGGCCCAAAAGAAACATAGTTAAGGTTTTGGAGTTGCCAAATCAAAGTCAAGATTAAAATGCTGTGCTGGTGTGATCTAGAATGGGCTGTTCATGCAAGAAAACCCTCTAATATTGCAGAATTGAAACAATTCTACATAGTAGATTGCGCCAAAATTCCTCCAAAACGTTGTGAAAGACTCATCACAAATTATTGTAAATGCTTGATTTCAGTTATTGTTGCCAAAGGTAGCGCAACCCGTTATCAGGTTCAGGAGGCAATTACTTTTTCAGAGGGCCAGACAAGTTTGTATTTTTTTCTGCTTTGGTAAATAAAATCATAATTTAGAACTTTCCTATTTTTGCTTGGGTTGTCTCCGTGTCATACTAAAATTGGTTTGATAATCTGAAACCTTTGTGTGTGAAATATGCAAAAAAAAATGCACGAATCAGGAAGGGCCCCTTCCATTCAACCAGACCCCTGGGCGAATGTGCTTCGTCAGGCGCGCAACCCACGACTCGGACCATCGGCCCGGTCAGGGAGCTGGCGCCACCGAGACTCTGGAGTCTCCTCCTCTCCCTTTTTTGAGATGGGGGGCCTGGTATCCGGTACTGGCCTCCCGCCTCCTCCTCCTTGCCGGAGATGTTGAGACGAACCCGGGACCTGACGGAGATTGCCACCACTGCCACCGTCCGATCCGTCGCGGCCAACCTCCGCTCCATTGCTCCGCCCCTACCTGCCCCGCCCTGTGCCACAATCAGTCGGCCTGCAGCGGCCTCTACCGGCAGTTGCAGACCGGCTCTTGGAGGTGCGTGGTCCATGGAGGCCAACCTGCCGGCCCTTCCCCTTCGGGAGGGTTGATTTGTTGCTCCTGTAACATGGCAATCAAGACGGGATCCGCTTCCTTGCTTGCGCGGAAACCAGTTGTGGAGCGATGACCCACCGCAGAAGGCGCTGCCATGGAGACACCCCCGAGGCGTCCCCATGGCGATGCCCCCTGCCCAGGCCCCGAATCAAGACAGTCGCTGGCCGCGTGCTGCGGCCGACCTTGCAGCCCGACCCCCGTCCGACTCCCAGCACAAAGTGAAATGCGCCGGCTGCAAGCGTACCATCGCCAAGACGACCCACCCCCTCACCTGTCGAACCTGCAGAGCCTCCTACCACCGGTCCTGCTCAGGCACTACCCGTGATGCTGCGGCAACCTTGAGGTCATCTGACAGCTGGTCCTGCCCACAATGTGCCACCACCCCGACACCGGCTGCCTCCCAACCTCAACCCGACCCTCCAAACTCCCTCCTACCCCTCCCAAAACCAAAGATGGACATTCCCGACGTAGCCAAGAGATTCGTGCTGCGCATCTTGCAGTAGAATGCAGACGGCGTGAAGACAAAGTCTGCCGAGCTGGAAAAGCGGATGGTCGACATCTGCTTGATCCAGGAAAGCAAGCTGCAGGCCAAAGACTCCACCCCGAACTTCCCGGGGTATGCTGTCGTCCATGCCGACCGCCCCAAAGTTCAAACGGGGGGCGGACTCATGCCCCTGATGAAAGACGACCTCTCCTTGATGAACCTGGGCGCCTCCCTGCGGGGCCTCCTGGAGTCGTCCACGATCATGGTTCGTGTGACCCGGCACCACTGATTGATGGTGCACAACCTCTACGCACCCCCATGCCGAGATCCGGGACGAAACTCCGAACTGGACCTTACCTGGATCAGGGCGAACACTGACATGATCATTGGCGGTGACCTAAACGCCCACTCCGGCCTCTGGGACTACAACCAGCCAAGCGACAAGCGTGGGGCCGACATCGAGGACTGGCTGCTGAGGAACTCTATCACACTCCTCAACAACGGGTCGGCAACAAGGGTGAACCGAAGCACTGGCGGGCTTAGCACACCCGACCTCACCTACCCCTGTCCATTTCAGTGGCCTGTGTCGTACGCCCGTCGTGGCCGCCCCTACCAACGGCACGGTAGAACCACAAAGACGTCGACTGGGCAACCTTCACAAGACATAGAAGACGCAGTCCTGAGTTTTGGAACCAACACGCCCCCGCCGCTGACCTACCGCCTCTCCCGCTTCACGACTCTGCTGAAGGAGGTGGGGAAGCGCGGCGTTGGCAAATCCCAGAGAGGCAAGACGAGCAACACCTGGATGTCGGCTGACGTGAGATCTGCTATCAAAGAACGCAATCGCCTACGCCGCTCCGTAGGCACCCACAGAGAAGACTGGCTAGCCGCTTGCAGGAAAGTGAACTCCCTCACCCGGTTGGCCAAGGAAGCAAAGTGGGCTGCCCTATTGGAGCTGGAGTTCAACCCGGACACCGGCAAAACGTGGCGATTTATCCGCTCTCTCAGCGGATCACCTGATAACTGCGCGCTTACTGAGTCCCTGCATCACAACGGCCGCCTCTACACCACCAACGTGGGGAAAGCCGATGTTTTTGCCAAGCACTATGCCGCAGTGTGCAGACTCCTTCTCCAAAGAAGAACGACGCCGCATCCGAGAAGCGAAGCAACGGCTGGATTCCCCATCAGACGAGAGCTGCGCGGATTTCAGCGAGCGGGAGCTCAAAACTGCAATCCATCAGATGCGACCGACGGGCACCCCAGGCCCGGACGATATCCCCCCATCCTTCATCAAGGTGCTGGGACCTGTGGCCAGGCGGGAACTCCTGGGAATCTTCAATGAATCCTTCAGATCCAGTTCCTGCCCGCAGGCATGGAGAGAGGCAACCATCCTACCTCTCAGGAAGACTGGCAAATCTGCCAGTGAAATCTCTTCCAATCGTCCAATTAGCCTGACCTCGTGCGTGGTGAAGACCCTCGAGAGAATCATCCACAACCCAGTGTACTACGAGGCAGAAACCCGAGGTTGGATTTGCAGAGAGCAGGCGGGCTTCCGCAAGCTGAGGATCTGCGAAGACCAGATCCTCCACGTCATGCAGACCATTAGCGACGGTTTCCAACAGAAATAAACGCTCCGCGGAGTAATTGCCCTGCTGGACTACAGCAAAGCCTACGACTGTGTCTAGAAGGAGGATCTCCTCCTGACGGCGCTGGACGCAGGCATGCCAGTCCAAACTGCCCGGTAGTTAAAGAGCTTCTCCGACCGCCGAGCCAGTTTTCAAATAAACGGGGAGCGGGGAAAGTCTGTTCCAATGCGCCAAGGTCTCTCCCAAGGCTCTGTCCTTGCACCACTCCTCTTCATGTTATACATCAACAACCTCCGAAGAGTCATCCCTGCAAATGTCGACATCGCGCTTAATGCCGACGACGTTGCCCTCCTGGCACAAAGCACGCGCAAGAAAGACGCTGAGGCGGCGATTCAGAACGCAGTTGGAGCTGTTTGCGAGTGGAGCTGCAAAAAGAAGATGACGTTGAACGCCTCGAAGAGCGAGGTCACCTTCTTCTCATCTGACTCAGGGTAGGCTTCCTGGACCCCGTCCGTCACTGTGAGAACAACGAGCCTGCGCTTCAACCCAACCCCCAAATTCCTTGGGGTAAAGCTCGACAGGTGCCTGAGTTTCGGGCCACACGTGAAGGCCGTCACCAAGACAGTGGCTTCCCGAAACCGCATCCTTGCCTGTCTGACCTCAAAAGACTGGGGCTGGAAAAAAAACAGTCTATGCTCTGTCCACCTCGCCCTTCAGCGGAGCGTCATGGACTACGCCACCCCAGCATGGCAGCCCTTCCTATCGCAGTCCCGACTTGACGACCTTGGTCGCGCCCAGAACAGTGCCCTGCGCATCGTGACGGGCCAACTGAGGACTACACCAGCTAGAAGCGGGCGTGTGCTCTTACTCCTTGCGAGTAAGCCAACTAGCAGCCATCTCCTTCGAAAAAGCCCCCCGCCTCTCTCCTGATCACCCTCGGCATGAACTTGCTACTAAGACAGTCGTGCACCGTTTCCAGCGTTCCAGCTGGCGCAAGACCGCGCCGGGAATCATGTCCGCCCTCCCTCCCGCCCTGTCCAACCAACGAGAAGCCCTCCTATGGACCCCAGGTCATTGCGGGTTGCTTGGGAATGAGATGGCAGACGCCCTAGCGAAGGAAGCCGCCTCCAAGGTCGATGAGCCACGACCAATCTCCTTCGCCCCAGGCAAAGCAGCCATCAGACGACTGATTCGTGACAACCCACCAAGACCGGATCATCGCGCAGCGGTCGTCTACCCAAAATATAACTGGCGCCTTTACTGTGCGCGCGTGAAGAACCGGAACGACGCGGTTCTCATCGCCCGCCTCCGCTCGGCCCACCACCCAAGCCTGAGAGTTTACCATCACCTTCTTAATCCCACCCTCGACCCAACCTGCCCCCTCTGCCGGGAAGGGACGCAAGACCTCGAACATTGGCTCCAGCGTTGCCCCAGCCTCTCTTCCCTCTGCCTCCAGTTCTTCGGTGTCGCCTTGCGTTTTAAAATTTATAAAATGATGAAATTACTAATTCTAATTGAAGATTTTGTTTCCACACCCTGTAGGACGATGTAATTTAGAATTTAAATGTAATATCTCTAATTTTTTATTTTTTTTATCTTAATTTTTTTTTTTTTTTTTACCTGAAAAAAATCCGCGAAGCTCTGCAGGCAGCGATAAGTGGAACGCGAAGTAGCGAGGGTTCACTGTCTGTACAGGCAGGCTGAACAGCTGGAGAAAATCATCTGGTGTGTTATGTGATATGAGAAGATCACCAACAATGAAGGGAAATGTATACAGGACAGTGGTAAGTCCAGCCATGAAAAATGACCTAGAGACAGAATCTCTTTGAAAAACAATGTTAGGTTAATAAATAATTCTACTTTAAAAGAATTATAAAACAATACAAGGAAGACATCAATTATTGCACATCTCTAGTGTTATCTTGGAAGGAGAATCCATCTTGACTCACTCCCCGTCACAGATGATTCTAAAGAACCGAATTCTGCCCATTTAAGATCAAAGCAATTAAAAGGTTATCTTTTCAAAACAATTGCATAAGAGGTAACAGAGTAAACAATTAAGGTTGGAAATAACAAACAACTGCATAAGTATTAAAACAAGCAAGCATCCATTTAAATCAAAACAATTGCGTATCAGGTAGACCGAGCAACACAGTTTTAAAACGATTGCGACTGTCTTCGGTGGTTGATTCGATATTGCCATCTTCGGAATACAAGTCAAAACATTTTTTAAGAGTCCCCAAATCTTCATTGTGAACTTGCGACTGGGTGAGGTATCGAGGTTTAATCCAAATCTAACAATCAACAGTCCTTGGATCCATGTGAGAAGCCAGGATATCAAAACAATTTTGATGAATCCAACTTGATAGAGACTTTTCGCTCTGCTCATTAGGGCCGCAAGCCGATGCACCAAAGTGACCCCTTCCAGCGTCAATATGCTAAGTCAAACGAAGCATTTCCAATATATAATAATGTATAAACTTAAAGAAAGTGAAGCACATATATAATAAACCCAACATATAGCATTTGTAACTAGAAATAGGGAAGATGAGGATGCTGAGGCTCTGCTTTGGAGTAACCAGGTTGTATAATATTAGAAATGAGACAGGTGAGAAAGTTAAGGTTTGACATTTTTGAGTCAAATTTAAAGGGCCTAGACTTCGATGGCTTGGGCTTATCCATCATCGGTAGAAGGATGTGGACGGTGGAACTGCCAGGGAACAGGGCAAGAGGTTGACCTAGGAGAAGATACATGAATATAGTGAGGGAGAACATGAAAGTGGTTGGTGTAGAAGAGGACCGGTTGAATTGGAAAGTGTTGATTCGCTGTGAATCAACGGGACAACCCGAAAGTTCAGTAGTTGAAATAGTTATCCTTTGGCCCCTCTGCTGTATATTTATATTGTGTTTATGCTTTGTCTCTCTTCATGGGTCCTTCTGCAGGTGACTCCAGATGTTTCCTGTTCTCAGTTTTCCCCAGATTAAGTGTTTATTCAGCGACAGGTTACAACCAACACTTCATGTACCTCAACCAGAATCAGCATACCATGCCCAACGGACTGGTGAGAAGATTTGATAACGTTTTTTTAA